>NW_028145619.1:3017500-3087500 GCF_977016875.1 Pavona decussata
ATAAACGATATAATGCAAACAAACAATACAGAAATGATAAGAAGAGTCCCACACCTTCATCAAATTAACAGACAGAAATGGATGATCAATCACTACTAACGCTATAATCTTTATAAGAATGACGACACCTTTAAATTTACAAAACAGGTTTCGGTCGTACAACGACCATCTTCAGTTGAAAGTAGAAGTAATATGAAGTTACATTTGAATCTATAATGTACCGTATTTATTTGTCTACAAGCCGAGCTTGGCTATAAGCCGAGACTCTAAACTTGTGAGACATGATAGTGGGCAAAAGCTTACAGAAAAAAATCGAAAAAATATCAGCTATAAGCCGAGACCAAGGTTTCTAAACAAAAAGTTACTTGAGCGTTCGTTCAAGAAACCTTTCCTCTCAGGAAACATGTTGAAAGTTATTGTTTAGAATAAAATCACACCTTTTAGAAACAATGAAAAGCTTTTTAATTGATTCTAACTGCACTATAAAGCAGAAAACTTAAAACGAATGCCACCAGACTGATTTTTATCGTCACAAACTACCAACTGCTTACCAAAGCCAATAATCAATCGCTTGCCGTCATCATGCTGAAAGCACGCCGTTCATCGTACAATATGGCTTTCAAGCTTAAAGTTGTTGCAGAAGCGAAAGCAGTCGAGAACAACTCCGAGATTGCTCGAGAGTAGTGAGTCCATGGTCCGTCGTTGGCGCAGAGATCAGGCCAAACTCTTCAACGGTGAGCTGAAGATGTCGGCGAAACGTACAACCATGGGTCGCTTTACCCCAAAGTATCCTCAGCTAGACCAGCAGATATTGGAGTGGTTCACCGAGCAAAGAGATCAAGGTGAATAAATGTTTGACGCTGATTTGTTTTGAAATTGTTTCAAAAGGAGCGTGAAATGAAGAATTGCTAAAAAATGACAGGCACGTTCACAAGGATGAACGCACGTGAGTTTGTTTTTCAAAGCGTGGGAATTGACACTTCCCATTGGTTGGATTTGCTAATCGTCATAACAAATTAACAATGCTTGTCAGCTCAAAGTAAACAAACCCTCGAGTCGCTTGAATTTTATTCATTTACATGATTTTTCATTTATTTTCATAGGTTTTGCTGAGTGGATTGATGCTACGCCTGAAGGCAAAAGAATTTTCAACTGATCCCGCATTCAAGGCTTCCCTTGGCTGGTATCAGAACTGGAAACGACGACACTCGGTGAGCTTGCGTGCGAAGACAACCCTAGCCCAGCGTCTGCCAGAAGACATGGAGGAGAAAATTGTGCAGTTTCACCGCTTCATCATAGCAGCCAGGCAACGAGCTGGGTATCCTTTATCCAGAATCTACAACATGGATGAGACACCGATGCGCTTCAAACTTCCATCAACACGTTCACTGGAGTTCACCGGCAGCCGAACGGTTCCCATAAAAACCTGCGGAGCAGAAAAGCGAACCTTCACTGTCACACTTGCCGTCGCTGCGGATGGAACAAAACTTCCACCCAAGGTCATCTTCAAAGGCGTCCGGTTTCCAAGAGATCTCGTCGTTCCAGATTCCGTCCGTGTTTCTTTCCACAAGAAAGGGTGGATGGATGAGTCAGGTGTGAAGGAGTGGATTCGCCAGTGTTTGCCGTGGACCCCTCGTAATGAACAATCGCTGTTAGTGTGGGACTCATTCCGAGCTCACTTGACCGATGAAGTGAAAGAAGACCTCAACCGGCGGAAAATTGATGTAGCAGTTATTCCTGGAGGCCTGACCCCTGTTTTACAGCCGTTAGACAAGTGTTTGAACAAGCCGTTCAAGGACAATGGCCGAAGAAAGTACTTGGCCTGGATGATCAGCGGCCCGTTCGAGTATACTCCGGCTGGAAAGAAGAAGGCACCATCGAGAAATCTTGTACTTCGATGGGTGCACGAAGCATGGCGAGAGATTCCGGCGGAGATGGTTACTAAGTCCTTCAAGACCTGTGGAATCTCCAACTCTTTGGATGGAACTGAGGACGACGTCGTGTATACTGAAGAGGTGCAGGAAATCGACGACGATGAAGAAGACAACGAGTTCGACACGGAAAGTGAAGGCGAGAGCGATGGCGAGTAAACTGTTGGTCAGTTGAAAGCTCTTTAACAAACGGCTCCTTTAGGAGCCACCACATATATAAAAGTCAATGACCAACTTCAATTTGTTTTGTCATATATTTCTGTATGCAGTACTATCTCGGCTTATAGACAAATAAATCTATGTTTCCCATGAATTTGCTGTTTCGGAAAAATTTTGTTTGGAAAAACACTCGGCTATAAGCCGAGGACCCTTCTCTAGTTCAAATTTTCGAGATTTTGGTAAAGTTTTGTGAAAAAATTGCTCGGCTTGTAGACGAATAAATACGGTAATGCTTAATAAAGATAAATAACAAGCGTGCAATAAATTAGGAATCTAACAAAATAGCCAAAGGTAACAAAGGTATACTTCCTTTCTTACCTTTGGCTATTTTGTAAGATTCCTACCTCCTTTGTTACCTTTGGCTGTTTTGATAGATTCCTAATTTATTGCGCGCTTGTTATTTATCTTTATTTAGCATTACATTATAAATTCAAATGTAACTTCATATTACTTCTACTTTCAACTGAAGATGGTCGTTGTACGACTGAAACATGTTTTGTAAATGTGTCATCATTCTTGTAAAGATTGTTGCCAGTCTGCTTCTTCCTAGATACTTACGCTATCATGTAACCACCCATCCGAGAAAATCCTGCATTCTTTAATTTCGCAGATTCTCCTGCTGTCATTTCAGCAGGGGCTATGCAGGTCCACAGGTCGCCCACTGTGATTTTCACGGCCCCAATTTCCAACATAGCATCGACAAACTGCGTGCCATCCTCTGTCGCTCTTTTTACTCTATCTGCAGGAGTTCACTTTCGCTCTTCCTCTGTCGGCCATTTGTAGAATAGAAAATATTTCTTTTTAATCAAATTGATAATTTGTATGACGTTTTCGGAAAGATTTTTCGCACTTGTTAAAAATAACTTCACCTGTCTACAGTAGTTTCATCTGGTCCCACTGTAGTCTTGGGGCCTGAACTTCAATAACTAACTGTGAAAGTAAAGGACAACGAGAGAAAAAATTAACAGGGAATTTGGTACTTTGTAGAGGGCCTGGTGTGTAGTCTACCTGTGTGCCAGCTGATGGCAAAGGTGAGCTTTAAGTAAGGTCTACCACAGGTATGTTCTCGGCCTTCGTGTGGTTTTTTTTTTTTGGGGGGGGGGGATTTTACACATATTTTTCTTTTTCGAGGCAGAGGTAACTTCTTGTGGAATACTTTGTGATAGTCCAACCTTGTTACCTTTAGGCGCTTCTTTGTGGAACTGCTGAGTATAGGAAGACCTCCTTCTCTGAGGCTGTTGCACATGAGAGATTGATGTATTTTCTTCAGAGCGTCTATCGCTTCCTTAAGGCAATCAATATTGTTCACATGGTAGGTGGCATCACGGACGAGACCTGCTTTTTCCCGTAACTGAGTGCGCAATTTTGCCACTGACGGGTCTGAATTGATATATCTATTTGGCTCACGATTCGACTTACAATCACTTCGTTCACTTGAAAGACCATCAGGGATATTTTTGTAGTCGCATGGGCTATCTGTGCTTGGCACATCATGATCCTGAGATGTGGAATTATCTTCGGTCTCTGCTTCATCTATATCCATTGAGTGCACTTCCTCGTCAGATTGTTGCCAAAATCCCTCCCCTCTCTCCTCAAACCCAATGTTGTCAAGTGTGATGAAAACATTGTTAAGGTAGGTGTATGGCAGACGAGGAAAATCCCACTCCTCGTACGCATTAAAAACGGCAAAGAAATGCTTGCATGGAAAGTAAGTCTTCAACCATGCCTCGCAGGTGCAACTTGGGATTTCTAGTTGTTCGGTGTACTCTATCTTCACATCACCTGAGCTTCTGACCCTGAATTCGCCCTGCTCCAAATCTACACAATCAACATCACTTTCTCGAAGCTCCTCTGCCGGGAACTTGCTGCAAATACAGTGGTTAATGAAATGAGCTGGGTGGTTTCGTAGATAAGACGGTATGTTGTCCTTAAATTTCTTGTAACGTCTTGTGAGGGTGTGTAACGGCTTGTTACGTCTAGTGAGGGTGTGTAACGGCTTTTAACGTCTTGTGAGGGTGTATAACTTCTTGTAACGTCTTGTGAAGGTGTGTAACTTCTTGTAACGTCTTGTGAGGGTGTGTAACGGCTTGCAACGTCTTGTGAGGGTGTGTAACATCTTATAACGTCTTGTGAGAGTGTGTAACGGCTGGTAACGTCTTGTGAGGGTGTGTAACGGCTTGTAACGTCTTGTGAGGGTGTGTAGCGGCTTGTAATGTCTTGTGAGAGTGTTTAACGGCTTGTAACTTCTTGTGAGGGTGTGTAACGGCTTGTAACGTCTTGTGAGAGTGTGAAACGCTTGTAACGTCTTGGGAGGGTGTGTAAGAGCTTGTAACGTCTTGTGAGAGTGTGTAACAGCTTGTAACGTCTTGTGAGGGTGTGTAACGGCTTGTAACGTCTTGTGAGAGTGTAGCGGCTTGTGAGGGTGTGTAACTTCTTGTAACGTCTTGTGAGGGTGTGTAATGGCTTGTAACGTCTTGTGAGTGTGTGTAACTTCTTGTTACGTCTTGTGAGGGTGTGTAACAGCTTGTAACGTCTTGTGAGGGATCATTATCAGTAGCTGGGCACAGACCCTTATATAAAAAGGGCTAGTAATATAACCAAAGACCACCGTATATAACGTCTTGTGAAGGTGTGTAACTTCTTGTAACGTCTTGTGAGGGTGTGTAACGGCTTGCAACGTCTTGTGAGGGTGTGTAACTTCTTGTAACGTCTTGTGAGGGTGTGTAACATCTTATAACGTCTTGTGAGAGTGTGTAACGGCTGGTAACGTCTTGTGAGGGTGTGTAACGGCTTGTAACGTCTTGTGAGAGTGTAGCGGCTTGTGAGGGTGTGTAACTTCTTGTAACGTCTTGTGAGGGTGTGTAATGGCTTGTAACGTCTTGTGAGTGTGTGTAACTTCTTGTTACGTCTTGTGAGGGTGTGTAACAGCTTGTAACGTCTTGTGAGGGATCATTATCAGTAGCTGGGCACAGACCCTTATATAAAAAGGGCTAGTAATATAACCAAAGACCACCGTATATAACGTCTTGTGAAGGTGTGTAACTTCTTGTAACGTCTTGTGAGGGTGTGTAACGGCTTGCAACGTCTTGTGAGGGTGTGTAACTTCTTGTAACGTCTTGTGAGGGTGTGTAACATCTTATAACGTCTTGTGAGAGTGTGTAACGGCTGGTAACGTCTTGTGAGGGTGTGTAACGGCTTGTAACGTCTTGTGAGAGTGTAGCGGCTTGTGAGGGTGTGTAACTTCTTGTAACGTCTTGTGAGGGTGTGTAATGGCTTGTAACGTCTTGTGAGTGTGTGTAACTTCTTGTTACGTCTTGTGAGGGTGTGTAACAGCTTGTAACGTCTTGTGAGGGATCATTATCAGTAGCTGGGCACAGACCCTTATATAAAAAGGGCTAGTAATATAACCAAAGACCACCGTATATAACGTCTTGTGAAGGTGTGTAACTTCTTGTAACGTCTTGTGAGGGTGTGTAACGGCTTGCAACGTCTTGTGAGGGTGTGTAACTTCTTGTAACGTCTTGTGAGGGTGTGTAACATCTTATAACGTCTTGTGAGAGTGTGTAACGGCTGGTAACGTCTTGTGAGGGTGTGTAACGGCTTGTAACGTCTTGTGAGGGTGTGTAGCGGCTTGTAACGTCTTGTGAGAGTGTTAAACGGCTTGTAACTTCTTGTGAGGGTGTGTAACGGCTTGTAACGTCTTGTGAGAGTGTGAAACGCTTGTAACGTCTTGGGAGGGTGTGTAAGAGCTTGTAACGTCTTGTGAGAGTGTGTAACAGCTTGTAACGTCTTGTGAGGGTGTGTAACGGCTTGTAACGTCTTGTGAGAGTGTAGCGGCTTGTGAGGGTGTGTAACTTCTTGTAACGTCTTGTGAGGGTGTGTAATGGCTTGTAACGTCTTGTGAGTGTGTGTAACTTCTTGTTACGTCTTGTGAGGGTGTGTAACAGCTTGTAACGTCTTGTGAGGGATCATTATCAGTAGCTGGGCACAGACCCTTATATAAAAAGGGCTAGTAATATAACCAAAGACCACCGTATATAACTCAGTGCCAACAAACCACCCTATATAAATACATAACTGAAAGAGGCCCTTATGTAAGTTTGCGGCTTCCAACATTCCTTATAAACATGAATTGTAAGAGTCCTTGATTATAAGACTTCTTACAAGGGGCGATTATAAGACGCCCTATGAACAGGGATTATAAGACTCCTTATAAACAGCTATTATAAGACTCCTTACAAACCGCGATTTTATAAACGGTGATTATAAGACGCCTTACAACCGGCGATCGTAAGACGCCTTATAAACGGCGATTATAAGATTCCTTATAAACAGTGATTAACCGCGATTATGACTCCTTATAAACGGCAATTATAAGACTCCTTATAAACCGCGATTTTGTGACGCCTTACAAACCACGATTATAAGACTCCTTATAAACGGCGATTATAAGACGCCTTATAAACAGGGATTTTAAGACTCCTTATGAACCACGATTATAAGACTCCTTACAAACCGCGATTTTAAGACTCCTTGTAAACGGCGATTATAAGACATCTTACAAACGGCGATTATAAGACGCCTTATAAACGGCGATTATAAGACACCTCATAAACCGCGATTATAAGACTCCTTACAAACCACGATTGTAAGACGCCTTATAAACAACGATTTTAAGACGCCTTACAAACTGCGATTATAAGACTCCTTATAAACGGCGATTATAAGACGCCTTAGGTTTTGTTAAGTTTTATTTCTTAATACTAACCCATTATTACTTTAATAAATAGTAAATAAAACAAAGAAATAAATAGTGTTTCTTTTAAAAGTGCCTTATTTAGATTCAAATGTCAACCCATCAAAAAGCATGAAATTTGATTTTCGGTTCTTTTCAGTAAAATAAGTGGACATTGTTATCTGTTTTAGGAAAGTAACAATTAAATATTGGAAATACCGTCACAAAAATCTTATCGGGTGAGACGATTTAAGTATCTTTGTGCTTCTAATAATCTGGGCGTTTTTCATACCCAAACCCTGGGTTACCGTAAACTTTAATTCTAAGTTAACAACTAATCAATACGGATAATGCACAGGAGTCTGTCATATGGGAACGAAAATAGTAAAGGTTGGACTATTTTGTAGCATTTCCAATTGGGTATTTATTACTAGTACATAAACAGTGAACTCGATCGAAAAGCACAATCTTCAATCGCTAGAAAGTGAACATCTAAGGAAAGCCAAACAAAATACAATGGAAACAGGGCCTGGTTTTTCGAGTAACGATAAACCGAGCTTTATGATGCCTTTGACAAGTGTTTTAGATGAAAAAAAATTATTTACACAAATGAACAGCAAAAGGCGTAATACGTTGTAATAAAAATGATTATGTTTCTTGGTTGTTGAATGTCACCTATTAAGTTAAAAAAAAAGAGAGAACATACGGCATGAGGCTATTGGGTATTTCATGTTGTTGGGTATTTCATCCTTATTTTACTTACATGAACATCTACAAGTGTTTATTCATTAATCAGAAGAAAAAAATCATTATCATTACTATTGGTCCGATACTTGGCGGGAAGCTATAATCTATGTGCGCTCGCGTGTGTTTTGTCCCAGCGGCTCCCAAAACATAACAAGTTATCAATAAAAGAAGTAAAAAAGCCAGGATAAATTTAAAATAACTCTTCAAAAATGTCATCCTCGGCGGCAATATCCACAATGTCGAAATAGTAGTCACCATCTCCTGTTCTGTCAGTTTCCAGCTGAACATCTCCATTCCTTAAACGGGGAAAAGTCCTCGCCAAGAATAACGTGTCCCTGTGGTCAAGAAGAATACTGCTCGTGCAAACCTCTGTTGGGGAACGGTATGAGCAGAGACACGCAATTGCACGTACACTGAAGTGCATATTATTAGTAATATTGATGTGTTCGAGGCGAGAAACAGTCTTTTGCATTGAAAATCGAGGACTCGTCGATGTTGATGCAGTTTTCAATGTTGAGAGAACGTAAACATTTGGCCACCCATGTTACTCTTCCAAAATCACCTGTTGATATCGTTGTGCCTTTTAAATTTAGTCTCCTTGATGAGTGGAAGAACCGAAGGGGCATCTTCTTGTAAAGATTTCCCATGTTTGGCAAGTCAAGTTCCCTGCATTTTCAAACCTGCGATATACCGCTCCACGGCCACCAAAAATAATCTTCCACCATGCATAACCACAAGTTAACAGTGCAGAGATTTTCGTATCTTTTTGATGAAGTTTGAGAGTTGTAACCATAGCAATGAAGGCGAAAATACCATCTTTTCGTTTAGCAAAAGCTTTGTCTCAGGTTTATTCCTTTGCAATGAAAAGGGTTTAGGAGTGCATAAGAGCCACTAACCGCTGTAAACGCCTTTTTTTAAAAAATACATCATCTTAATCGTCTTTTTATAAACGAACCCACATCTTTTATATTAGCATCTTTTGTAGAAGCAATGATACTGTATTCAATCACCGATTCGCAAGTTTGCGTTCCCTGTGCCCCTTGTTTTAGGTGTTTTAGACCTCCCCACCAATATAGTAATATTTTACTTTTCTACCATGAGGTATTTGACAGGGACCCACAATCACAGGACTCAGCACGCGGGCGAACTCTTGGGATAATGTCCTCATTTCTCGTGGGCGATTGTCATGTTGCAAGCATGTTTTGTGATACGAGACCACTCGCAGTCTCCCAATGATTAGACAACATCGGTGGATAACAATTGACAGTGGAGTATGTTTTAAAAGCATACGAGATAACAACAAGTACAAACAGACTCATGAAACCAACTTCTTTTATTCAGTTCAAAAATTAAAACCAATTCTCAATATTTTCCAGAGCAAGTGTGAAAGAAAAGGTTATCATACTCGCACGACTTACATAACTGTGACCTAAGGAACGTCTGTTTCCAAAATATACGGAATCTGGCATCTAAAATGTTCCTATTCCGCCATAACTCAAGTTCTTGGATTAGACATGCTAAAACAAATCTAATTTGATTGTATGAGAAATCCTGCAATTCGTCCCGAATGTAGCGAAGACTGTTGTTGCAGTTTGACATGATTCCAACTTTCGATCTCCTCACCAGCTGCAAGGCAGTCGATTCCATACACCCCCGCAGTGGCTTTTGCAACAGCTAACTCGCACCCAAACAACTCAAAACTTTTTCCAAGTTTTAGGCCATTGACAACTGCACATTTCTTCGGGGAAGAATTGTTTTTTCCATACAGTTGGCATAGATCCCTCTTCTAAAATAGAAGAAACCAATAGGGAATGTTACGTTTATGAAAGTTTCAGCATTTTTTTATTTTATCGGTAAATTACGTGTGTACTTACGCTTTTTTCGTGCCTGGAATATTTTGATGATGTCGATGGTTCCTCGTCCATTGCTCTCTTTCTGAAAAATGAGAAAAAGTTGCAGTATTAGCTTGGCGGACAGATCACAACAGTTGGTAAATTAATGCACCTACACTTCTTCGTATGAAGAGTATCAATTTGATGTAACACTTACCTTTCAGCCATTCTGCGAAATTAAACCAGATCACAGGAATTCCAATAATGATCTCTGAGAGTGTTTGTGCTAAGTGAAAGACTGAAAACTAACTGCAGTTGAAAGTAAACAAATGAAGCGGAAATTATGACAAGAATACTCCAATCCCAAGGTGATAAAATTTCTCAGCTTAGCCGAACACAAAGCATGAAAGGCTCAGGACAATGCGTCGTTTCAATTGAGACTCGGGTGAGAAGTCCTAATAAAAAATGACATGCAGTTCACAATCCGCGCCCGTTCGTAAATATACACTGTCATTACAGTTTATATCTATCTCTCAGAATGTCTCCTTCCGTGGATTGTTTCATTTGGCAGTTGATTTTTCAGTACCTTGGACCAGAGGACCTCTGTCAGTGACGCAAATGCCACTAAAAGACTTAGCAAATAAGTGACCCATGTCCTTTGTCAGTCCATACAATGATGTAAATGTTCAAGCTACAGGAAAGGTAGAGAAAAAAATCCAAAAACTAATGGACCTATTTCTAACTCAACACTTTATTTTTATTTGGAGCGGCAAGGATAAGGTCAAGCGTACAGCATTAATTAATGATATTGACCAAGGCGGTCTGAAGATGCTTGATATAGAATGTATGATTAAAGCTCAAAGGGTTATTTGCTTAAAGAAGTACATTGACGACTACATTAGCCCTTGGAAGTTTTTCTTGGATCATTATTTGGGGAAAATGGGAGGCAGGTTTGTTCTGAAGTGTCAGTTTGATACCCGTAAGTTACCAGTCGCTCTTCCTGTGTTTTATAGGGACTGTCTTGATGCATGGTCTTTTCTCATAAAGAGGAATGTTGTTACTTATGAGGATGTAATGAACCAAGTAATTTGGAATAATAAGAATATACTTAGCCAAGGAAAATCCATATATCAACACCATCTTCGAAATTGTGGCATAGTTAAAGTAGGTGATTTGGTATCAAAGGATCGTAGTTTCCTTAAAAGCGAGAAAGTTATTAGAGCTCGGCTATCGCCAAGTCAATTGTTTTCGTTGATGGGGATTGTAAATGCTACACCAGGTAAATGGCAGTCTATCATCAAAGAAAATACGCTTACTGAACCGCACCCTTTCAATGGAAACACTTTCCTTTTACCTGTAAAGGGAGAGATAGTTGATCTTCTAAGCACATCCTCCAAAACTCTTTACAAGGAATTCTGCTCACACAAAGCTACCACACCTACTGCTCAAGCCAGACTAAATGCTGAATACCCAAATCTTTCGGTTGGATGGAAGAAAATTTATTCTCTATCTTTTAATGTTACTCTAGACACGAAATGAAGGGTTTTTCAATATAAAATATTAAACCGTATTTTATACACTAATAGTAAGTTGTTTGCGTTTAAAATTGTGGACTCTCCTCTTTATACATTCTGTAAAAAAGAAGAAGAATCCCTCGAACACCTACTGTTTCACTGCAAGATTGTTGATTTATTTTGGAAAGAGGTTCTATCATGGATAGCTATTTATAAAGATGAAGAAGTGGAAATTTCCCTCATTGACGTGCTATTTGGTAAATTTGATATCGATAAAGATTTCAGAGCAATTAATCATATATTATTATTGGCGAAATTTTATATTTACAAATGTAAGTTGGATAAAATCAATCTATCCATTGATGTTTTTATAGCTAAAGTAAGAGCTACTTATAATTTAGAACTTTTCATGGCAAAGAAAAACGATGCTCTCTTAAAACATTACACTAAATGGGAATTATTTATTTCTATCCTTTCTTGAGCCTCTTTCCCATGACTTGTCTCTTGCCATGAATTTGAATTATATTTATTGATATTTAGTTTGATCTCTGTTAAAGAGCAGTTCATACGGCTCTTTTTCCAGTTGTGCCTTATTTTGTAGTTTGCAAGTGTATTATCCATCGTTAGAGTAAATTTGTATTCATAATAATAGAAAGAATTGTAAAATGTACTGTTATAACTCTTTTTGTGATAATTAGTTGGCATTTCTTTGTAGGATACGACCAGTTATATTTTTGTTTTTGTGTGTGTGTATACAACAAACTTTGTAATGTGAAGTATTGTAAATTAAGAGCCGTCCTCTGTAAATATCGACTATCGCCGTTTGCACGAGAAAAAATGAAATCCCTCAAACTTTCTCAGAAGAATAGTCTATATAAGTGATTCACATAAATATAACTTTCAGCTCAGTTCGATTCGTATTTTAGCTGTACTGCGACCATCTTGGTTTTACCGCTCTAGGAGGGCTTTTAGCGGCCATTTTAGGCCACACTTTTAAGAATTTGCCTTACAAAGAAAGCGTCACAAATCCGAACAAAATCTCATTATTCGAAACAAGCAAATGTTTGTTGTTGTGTTGAGAAGCTTTTTTGGGAATTTGATCGAAATCTGATTTTTTTACAAAAATTTTTAATTTCTTCCCTATTGAACTACTCTTCAAGTGCCAAAAAAATGGCCGAGTTTAAAGGAAAATATCGCTAAAGATCCATTCGTTGGCATCCTAAAACAGCATCCCGGTTAAAGAGCAATGTCTCTTCTGTAAGAATATGCAATAAAATTTTTGGGCAGTTAAAAAGAGAAAATTATAGAAGAAGAAGTTTTAATTGTACTTTTGTCAACAAACACTGCCTTCCTAATTAGCATAACAACATGAAAATAACGATTTACTAAGAAAATAATGATAAATTCCACTTACCTCGTGAAATATCGAGAACTGGATATTTCAAAATATATCAATTTATAGTTTCAGTTGGATACAGCCGCATTTTCGATGATTTGTTGTGCGAAATCACTGTAATACACCGCAGCCATTAAACTGAGTTGAATTCTTCAAAGTCCGTCAGGACAACCATCGGCCGAAAAGATTGCCTTCCGCCCCATAAGCTGCCGTGTGCAAGGTGTCAAATACTTCTTTGCTATCCTTAATGACCAAAACTTCTTTCAGCAACCATTTAAATCCTGCTTTGAACTGGAGATTCTCGTCAGGAAATCGTTTATGTTCCGTTGACCTTCCGCCGTGATTAAACAATGAGATTGCGTTACAGAAACGCGCGCACATCCAGACGGGTTGGGGTGGGGGTGGGGAGGAAACAAAAATGGAAATGCTCCCAAATTAAAAAAAAGGCCATTCAAGATTACTGTTAAAGCTATTTTATGCATTTCGGGTACTAAATAGGAAACATCTGTCCCAGAATGATGTGGAATATGATAAGCCCTTGTGCTGTATTTTTTAGGTTGGGGCGTGGAAGAGAGGGGCGGGGGGTGGCAAGTAAAACACTAATTTACACCATCAGTTGATCGTTGCTCTTCTGTTTAGGTTTCATACATGATGTTGGTCAATGATTCTTGTCAAGAATTTTTTTATTTTCTGTTGGCCGTTCGCCATGATTAAACGATGAGATAACGTTAATGAAACGCGCACATCCGGGTGGGGTGGAGGTGGGGAGGAAATAAAAATGTCACGGACTTTAGCTTGTAAGATGCTGCGAAAGTGTTAGCCATTCTTTGCCTATTCGGGGCTATAAATTAAACACCTATCTTGGAATAATGGAACATGACTAGTGACTTAAGGGAACGTTGAGAAATTTGTGTAGGTTATAATTTTTTTCTGGTTTCGGTCGTAGTAGGAAGTACCCTCTGTAAAGTCACGGTCTCCTATTTAGATGGGCACCTTTTCCAGCGAGTTCAAATATTTTGTGGTTGATCTAGAGGCCTAAATGGACTTCTGGAACTTTAGTCGACAATTCGTTTCATGTTTTCTTTCCCTCTCTCACTGTGATCAAATTGCCCTGCGGAAACGCGAAGCCGATCGTTAAGTAGATTTATATAATGACTACATCAAATTAAATTTCATAGGTGTGGCTACTTTTCATTTTATTTCGTGGGGGAGGAAACGCGTGACGAACCTCTAAGGACGTCTACGTTGTTTAATATTTTAAGTTGTTCTGGTCGCAAAAGAGAACCATAGAAATATAATGTGGCAATCAAAACGTATTGTTTCCAGTTTTAATAAATATATTCTTTTCTTGACACGCGTAAAGCAAATGACTTAGTAGCCGCAGTTTTAATTGGTCCATGGAAAATTCCTGGTCATGGCCACCTGGTACTCGTCGTATGTTGGAGGTACTTGCGGATCCAGTATCCAAAACGATAAAAATGTGCAGTGTGTGCTACTGAGTGACTGCCGAGGGGACGTGAGTGTCCATTTAAAAGCACTGCTCGTTTGGGCAGGTATAGTATGAGTATTTTGATATAATTTTATTTTAGCAGTTTTCTCTTAAGAAACACCAAAGTACAAATCATAAGTATTCATTCCTTGAAACGAATACATTTATTTTGAACTCCCCCACGAAATTCACAACCTGGTTTCCATGCCATTTCGAATCACAAGTTATCACCTGCAATTACACTTCATTACACCTTTTCACACGAAGACGCTAAAAATGGAACCATTTGCGGAGTGAAAAGCGTGTAACTTGGTAAGAAGGAAACTGTCCCATTAGATCGTACTCTCTAAACTAATGCTTTTGAAAAACACGTATTGAATCTCATAAATTCTTTCTTATCAAATTTTCTTCCTTATCAAATTTGGTCTGAGGCGTATATTAATCACGTGCTAGGAGACCGTGGGAAAGTGCGAATTTCATTGACGCCCATACAGTGTGTAAAAAAAAATGTACTAATGTATTCACTCACAGGTTCCATCACTAGTCTGAAATGTCAGCCGTCTTCTCCCCCTAACCCTGAGACGGCTGACATTTCAGACTACAGTCGAACCTGTATATAACGGCCACCCTCGGGACTTGAGGAACTGGCCGCTTAATACAGGTGTCTGCTTAATACAGGATCACTAAAAATACTGACTGGGCGTGGTCTAATGTCAATTTTAATGGCGTATCATACAAAAACATTTCATGCAAAGAAAACAGTAGGACAATCAACACTCTTTTAAGCGATCAATACTTTAAAAAAAGTTCAGTGCCAGCTTGTAACAGCTATAATATACGTAACATTGTGTAAAAGCACTGATGTCCTCTACTCTTCTACGGCATACAGTATTGTATTTCTATGACTTACAGTTCACAGTAAAATAACTCATTCCGTCATTTCATAGTTGTTACGTTCGAAATGGAGTTATAACCGAAATGTTGCTAATTAAAAGAAGTACAATAGAAAAAATTTCTTCAAGTTAAAAAAGGAATAGAGTAAGAATTACGGCGACTTAAAAAAGTCGGACACGTGCGTTTGGCGCTTCGGCATTTGAAACTTTTGTTTGTAGAGCAAGTCGTTAACTGTCGACACTGCCAGCGACAATTCCTGTTATCCATGGTACTGCGCAAACGCCCGTAGTGGTTCTGCATGTTCTATAGCACCTGACAGTGATCTTTGAAGGCGATTCATTCTCCATCACATGACAGAAGAACAAGCTAATTAAAAAGGAATTTCTAGCTAAAGAGTGAAGCATATTCAAGACAAACTTGTTTTAGCGTTTGTAATATGGTACTGTACTTCAGCACATTGCGGACATCCGAAACTGGACGTTAACGATACTAAACGGCCGACTTATCAGCTTATAGTAGCTTTGTACATGTTATTTCGTTATCGTGACGATGGATCGCATTTTAAACAATAAAATACCGCATAAAAAAGACATATGGCTTAGTTTCCATTCAAGGGTGGCCGCTTAATACAGGTAAAAATAACAAAGAAAGACAAACATAGGACTGCTACAGGGTGGCCGCGGCCGCTTAATAGAGGTGGCCGCCTAATACAGGTAACAAATAGCGTTTGTATGAGCAAAAAATCGTGACTTTGAAAATTGACCGCTTAATAGAGGGTGGCCGCTTAATACAGGGCGGTTATGTACAGGTTCGACTGTAGTTCGATCCCCCGTCACGCTGCTTTTTTTTTATGGGCCATCACGCGTCGAAAAAAAAACCCTTTGCCACTCTCAACTAAATGCCACTTACTATTAGCTGTTGTGCCCTATTTGTCAGTCGGTTGCCCTTCGTAACATTTGATAGCATTTCCAACGATGTTCAGATTTAGTAGTTTTTCTGGCTCCAAGTCCTCGTACTGGTAAACGCTATTACAATGTTCCAAAACACAAACAGGCAAGTGTAATACACACACACAAAAAAAAGAAGGAAAAAAAAAGTAAGTAACTTAGTCACTTTTTATTGGAATTCTATGTAAGCTGTTAATTTGCATGCATTCCCATGCAAATCCTCATATTAATTTTACGTGCCGGTGATTATAACTTTTTCACTGTTACCTAGTATTACAAATATATAGCTGTCAGTGAGCTTGGGACAGTTGTTAACATGTATGAACCCTAGACAGAAGAGCAACAATCAACTGATGCTGTAAATTAGTGTTTTACTTGCCAACCACCCCCCCCCCCCCTCCCACGCCCCAACCAAAGAAATAGAGCACAAGGGCTTATTATATTCCACATTATTCTGGGACAGATGTTTCCTATTTAGTACCCGAAATGCATAAAATAGCTTTGACAGTTATCTTGAATGGCCCTTTTTTTTTAATTTGGGAGCACTTCCATTTTTGTTTCCTCCCCACCCCCAACCCCAACCCAACTGGATGTGCGCGCGTTTCTGTAATGCAATCTCATTGTTTAATCACGGCGGAAGGTCAATGGAACATAAACGATTTCTTGACGAGAATCTCCAGTTCACAGCAGGATTTAAATGGTTGTTGAAAGAAGTTTTGGTCATTAAGGATAGCAAAGAAGTATTTGACACCTTGCACACGGCAGCTTATGGGGCGGAAGGCAATTTTTTCGGCCGATGGTTGTCCTGACGGACTTTGAAGAATTCAACTCAGTTTAATGGCTGCGGTGTATTACAGTGATTTCGCACAACAAATCATCGAAAGTGCAACTGTATCCAACTGAAACTATAAATTGATGTCTTTTGAAGTATCCAGTTCTCGATATTTCACGAGGTAAGTGGAATTTATCATTATTTTCGTTGTAAATCGTTATTTTCCCGTTGTTAATCTAATTAGGAAGGCGATGTTTGTTGACAAAAGTACGATTAAAACTTCTTCTTCTATAATTTTCTCTCTTTAACTGCCCAAAAATTTTATTGCATATTCTTACAGACGAGACATTGCTCTTTAACCGGGATGCTGTTTTGGGATGCCAACTAATGTATCTTTAGCGATATTTTCCTTTAAAGTCGGCCATTTTTTTGGCACTTGAAGAGTAGTTCAATAGGGAAGAAATTAAAAATTTTTGTAAAAAAATCAGATTTCGATCAAATTCCCAAAAAAGCTTCTCAGCACAACAACAAACATTTGCTTGTTTCGAATAATGAGATTTTGTTCGGATTTGTGACGCTTTCTTTGTAAGGCAAATTCTTAAAAGTGTGGCCTAAAATGGCCTCTAAAAGCCCTCCCAGAGCGGTAAAACCAAGATGGTCGCAGTACAGCTAAAATACGAATCGAACTGAGCTGAAAGTTATATTTATGTGAATCACTTATATAGCCCATTCTTCTGAGAAAGTTTGAGGATTTCATTTTTTCTCCTCCAAACGACGATAGTCGATATTTACAGAGGACGGCTCTTAAGTAATTATATCTCAATAAAAAACATTAAAAATAAAAATTACTAATCACCTTTCCCGCCTAATTACTTAAAAGAATTGTTTCAGGTTGAGCTTTGTTGAGGATTAAAGAGTTAATACAGTCAAAAAAAAAAAAAAAACTCAACACTTGAGTTTAAAACCGCCATGAGTAAACAGATTACATAAAAAATGTTTGTTTCAAGTCTTAATTCAGACTTCATCTAACAAAACACTGTCAACAAACCCTCCCATGGGCTGTTATTATGTCTTCCCCTCTCACAAAATATGTTTTCTTTAACTTCAAATTTTGACTAATATATGTGTACTTAAATTTTACAGACATAAACGATTTTCTAAACCCATGAACACGCACAGCAAGAAAGTTCTCTATAAGATAATCATTTCTTTGTTAACTGGGTCAGTATGGATAAGAAATTTTTGAACTGCTGTGTAACCAAGCATTCACTGCTATTATTTCTTTAAGGGGGGGGGGAGACACTGTAATTGTGAGTGGGGCCCTTGAATCATCTTGAAAGCACAGAATACCCTGTTTACTGGGACAAAAGGGTTGTACAGCAGTCCAAAATTGACATCAAAATTTATCAACCCCCAAAAACACAATGACCTGCAAAATGAAAAGAATGTGTTTTTGATGTGCTTGAAATCCTTTTAGTCCTAATCTCATTTGTTTGATTCCAGTCACGAAAGCTGGTACAAGCGTTAACCTTAGAAAAATGAGGAAAACTTTTTTCTTCTAAGACCCACAGCTAATTTTAGTTGAGAGTATTACAAGATACTGAGGGTCGAAATGGAGCAAACAGAGAGACCTGAACCACACGTAGAAATCAACATGCGATCAAACCAAAGTGAAAACCAATGGGCATGGAGACCCTGAAAAGGTATACCTCTAGCTATTAATGCTCCCTTGCTACCATGCATATAGGAGTCCACTAAAATGAGTTGTCCATCAGAGGCAACAATCATCAGCATTGCCATGAAGTGCGCTACAATGATGTGGAATGGCAACTTTTTTTGAAGTACTGAATGCACAATGTTCTCTAGTTGATGGAATGGCTGTGCTCCAAACAAATCGAACTCTTGTGCGATACCACCAACTTGGCAAAGTTCTCCCACTGCAGCTATAGCATCCTCTGGAGAAACATTCACACCTTGCCTGTCAAAAAGCTCATCATGTATGCTGTTCCCCGTTCTTATGGGGGGCTTTCCATTCGACCAAAAATTCCGGAATGAAATTTCGCGTATTCCGTGTGACAAATGGAACAGTATTTTCCAGTTGTTATGAACCAAGCTGTCCCAGTCCATCACGTACATCATCATTACTTGCTTTAGAGTTGCTTATAAGCATTTTCGCACTACTTACGAAAGGTTGCCGTGGCTCTGGTGCAAAAGAACATTCAAGTCATCTGTCGCATGATAACAAGCGGAACACTGATATTGAGCAGAAGAATTGAAAGCCATGTTGAGTTTGATTTCCGGGCTCTGAGAAATTGGGTGTGGGCAGGAATGGTCGAATGGAACGGAATTTTCCGGTTATTCCGATTTTCTGGAATTTTAGGCCAACCTCCCGAGGTACACCCAAAATTTCGGGAAATGTCTGTTCCATTCGCTCCCAAACCCGGAATTTCAGGAATTTTTGGTTGTATGGAAAGCGCCCATGGCCTCCTTCAATTCCTCCTGTCATTCTGTATTGAGGTAATTATCTTTGATGTTTTGTAAAGTATAATCTCTGTATAGTGATGCAAAGCTCAAAGCTATAAAGACCCAAGCACTGCTGCCATTTCGGCCGTCAACTGTAGACTGACTGATTTCTCTTCGGAAAAGCCACTCTGTGATCCCCTGACCGGCATCAGTTCCTACTACGTGGTTTTCTTGGTGACACTGCAGGGACACAGACAGTTGGCTGGCAGGTGAAAGATACTGCTGTTGTTGTGGAAACTGAGTAAGTTGGCTGGTTTTGAATTCTTGTGGATGTAAAGGAAACTTAGGCAACAGATGCTGGGGCAGTTGTGTGACATGGTCCAGCTGTTGACATCACTGAATTTGAGGGAGTTGGTTGATTAGGGGTTCTTGCCGAAGCTGAAGAAACTGAGGAGGTATGGTGGCTAGGTGTTGTCACCACTGACTGTGTAATAACTAGGGAAGGTATTTGGCTGGATACCCTTGTTGATGTTCCCAAACCAGTGGCAGTTGTTTGGTTGGGAAGTGAAGCTGATACTTCAGGTACTGACTTAGTTGGTTGGGTGGTTGATGCTGGCTGATTGGACGATCCTGTAGTTCCTTCACATGCGGTCTGTAAATGCTGAGCCATCCTTTCTGTTTCTCGGTTGTGTTTCTGGTTATAGGAACTCCATCAGCTTTTTATTTGCGAATATTTAAAGGGTTCCAGGCCCCTCTCTTTCATGGTAGCGGCACATTCACCTTTATCAGCCCAAATGCTGTAGTTGGCTTGCCGATTGTAATACTCAATCATAATTTCTTTTTGCTGTTGAGTGAACACTGTACGCTTTGCTTCCCCAGTTTTCAAAGCATATCCACACGGTGGAATGAAGTGGTGAATTTGAGGAGTGACAGCCTCGAAGCAGTGGGTTGCTGGCTGTTGGGCTGAGGTGGCGCGCTGAATGAAATTTACACTGTAGTTTGGACACTCATTATGGTTAGCAGTACTGCAGGAGGATAATGGAATGTCTTCATTTGTTGTTGCACCAGTTGAACCAGCGCCTGGATGAGTGCGATTTGACAAGGCTTGAAGTTGTTGTTTTGTCTTCTTCAACTCTTTTCCAATCCCATTAACGGCCAATCAAGCCTCCACATGGCTGGAACTGAAAGCTGCCATAAAGAGAGATATCTTTGAGAGTGCCAAGCTTCTCTGGGGTCTTACTTCTATCAATGGTCAGCTTCCTACATGTCACATTCTTTATGGACTATAAAATAAAAGTATAAAGCAATAACAATTATTCGATTTAAAAGTTCTTACAACATAGCCAGTCTTATATTAACGTCTTATTAATGCTGACAGTTTCGATGACTGTCAGCCATCTTTATCAAAACTTGAAAAGCATGAAAAGTGTCAGAAGCCTTAAATAGGCTTTTGAAGGTGTTGATTATTGCGATAAATGCGCAAAGTCACTCTGTAGACGCCCCCCTGGTTTGGGGGTGGAGATCACTTGTGTCCATATGGGAGAAAGCTGATAGGCTCCCTCGTCCCTGTTCATAGTAGGAGTGTTCGATCTAATACATATGCTTTCTTTAATCCATCGCTTAAACTTGTCGCCGTCCTGCTCAACTATTTCACTTGCTTCCCAATTCATAATATGATTGTTCTGACAGACGTGGTCTGTTATGGCTGATTTATGGTGTTCATTGGTAGAAGCTCTGCAGGTGGTTCTTGTGAAATTTCTGTTAGAGATCTTTTCTGCTTCCTTTCTATGTTCTGTGATCCTGGTTCCCAGCTGTCTCCCTGTTTCACCGATATATACCTTTTGGCATTGGCTGCATGGAATTTTGTACACCACTCCAGCCTTTTTGTGCTTCTCCACTTTGTCCTTCGGGTGAACTAAAACCTGTCTGAGGGTGGTTTGAGGTTTAATCACTGTGGCTACCCTGTGTTTGGTGAATATGCGTTGTATTTTCTCTGTGAATGAACGGACATATGGGACAGTCACCACTGCTCTTGATTTTTCTTGAGCTTTATCTTTCTTGGATTTATCTTTTCTAATAGCTTTCTTGCTGTTCATTTGCTCTTTGACCTTCTTTATCGCCCAATCCGGGTAACCACATGTATGGAGGGCTGTTCTTATGTGTTCTTCCTCTTGTTTACGGTCTTCTTCCTCCGTAACAATGCTGTCACTTCTTTCCAATAACGTCCGTATGACAGCAAGTTTTTGCTGAAGTGGATGATGCGATTGAAACGACAGGTACTGGTCTGTGTGTGTGGCTTTCCTGTAAACCAGTAGTTTCATGGATCCGTCCTCCCTCCTGGTAATAAGGGTGTCCAGAAATGGGATCTGGGCATTTTTCTCTTGTTCGTGCGTGAATTTGATGCTGTTTGTTTTGTCAATTCTATTAAGATGATCTGTCAGAGCCTCCACCTTTCCCCTCTTAATGATTTCTAGGATGTCATCCACATATCGTTTCCATAGCTTAGGTTTACAGTCTATGGGAGCAGTGGCGATGGCCTGTTGTTCAAGCCATTCCATAAAAAAGTTAGCCAGGATCGGGGATACTGGGCTGCCCATGGCTGTGCCGAACTTCTGTTTGAATAATTGTCCTCTGAAACTGAAGTATGTGGTGGTGGCAATAACTTCTGTGAGATCCATTATATCCTCAACCTCTAGGTTTGTTCTTTTCTTTAGATCTTGATCTTGATCTTGATCTAAGCGTTGTCTTATGATGGTTTCTGACACTTTTCATGCTTTTCAAGTTTTGATAAAGATGGCTGACAGTCATCGAAACTGTCAGCATTAATAAGACGTTAATATAAGACTGGCTATGTTGTAAGAACTTTTAAATCGACTGTTCACTTATCTAGCCTGATGAATTTCTTCAAGAATAACAATTATTATTTTAACATGAAAAATATGGATTCAGCTTCTCTTAGTAATAATTAACTAGGTTAAACATGGTTATAAGGCTTAAAGTGTATATGGCAGATTTTTTTTATTTGCTTGATCGAATCTTCTTGTTGTTCTCGTGTGAAAATCTAAAAAAGAAAATTGCCATCGATTTTTCTTCCCCTCGTTTGAGGCAGTCAAAGATGTGAAATTTCACTTCCAGGTGTGTACAAAACCGCGCAAGGCGGGAGACTAGGGATAGTGGACCTCTGACGTCAATACAAGAACGCCACATTCGCGGGATTCTCTGTTTCACTTTTAAACATCTTTCGTGTTGCTGCAGCCGTAAACAACGCACCGCAGCACCACCTATCTTCCTTTGCATTAAGAAAAACACTGAAACAGAGAATCCGTGAAAGTGGCGTTCTTGTATTGACATCACAGGTTCACTATCCCTAGTCTCCCGCCTTGCGCGGTTTTGTACACACCTGGAAGTGAAATTTCGCGTCTTTGACCGCCTCAAACGAGGGGAAGAAAAATCGATAGCGCATTTATTTTTTCGATTTTCATACGAGAACAACAAGAAGATTCAATCAAGCAAATAAAAAAAATCTGTCATATACACTTCAATGTAGATAATCAAAGACAGCCCCTAAACAGGTTATCTACAAGTAAGAAATTCTGTGAGCAGCTGTTGTGTAACTTCAAAATTCAGCTATACATTTCTCCCCGGGCAAAGTAACTTTATGTATCCTGGGGTCAATTTAATAAATCTTTTACACGTGTAATTTTTAAGTGTAGCCATTGTAAATTACACATGTGAAAGCTTTATTAAATTGACCCTCGTGGTCACTTAAATAAAACTTTGACAACTGTCATTTACAAGTGTAGCTATTGTTTTGAGACGCTAAAACGATGGCTACACTTGTAAATTACACCTGTAGAATGTTATATTAAATTAAACCGTGGATGTAGTTTACTACTCATAAGATCTAAAGATAGAATTAAATGTTTTTATAAACCCGTTCAGCAAATTAAAGAGAAAATTGGCAACTTTTTTTAAGATCATGTAATAACTTAAAATGAGATAAATTTTCTTTTCTTTGTAGTACGTGATTAATAAATAACCTGATAGTGACTGTGATCTTTTTCTTCTTTTGAACTATCATTCGGTCCTGAAACAATACAGTCATCTCTCTCTAAGACAGGCACCATCAGGACCTTTCCTGACTGTCCATCATAGTTAGGTGTCCGTGGAGAGCTGACTGCAATAGATGGACTGTATAATTATACAAAAACTAAGCATACCCCAATCAACTCTCCAAGCTGATTTCCTGTCTCTAAATTGTTTCCCACTCTCACCCACCGCACAATTTTGTGAGAGATATGGGCAAAGTGAGTATCCAGCTGCGACTTCCCTTCTCCCGCTTCAAAATTAATGTACTCAACAAGGGTCAGGTTGAGGACTTCGTTAAGTTCAGCCAGGTACAACATGAAACCAGTATTATGATAATGCGGACCATTATCTAAAAAAAAAGGAATACAATTTCAATCCAGGGAAACATGAAGTATTTACTTATATGTAGCTGGTTTAAAACCATCTTTCAGTTTCTTTTGATGTGGTTCTTATTAGAGGCAAGTACACAATAATAAAATTATTGAAGGAGGCACACTTAATATTTTTTTCATTCCAACGACAACAACAACCACCACAAACACTGACAAAATTCAGTCAGTCTTCACATCTACACTGTAGTTTGGGGCGAAAATATGCATTTACTTTTTATATTCATTCATTACTTTTCCTGACTTCCTCTCCAGAATTGTTACGAGTTCAGAAACCTTTTTCTTTTTTAGTTGGCTTTCATTCATGCCCTCTTCAGCAGGTGGTTGCTCAGGCTGAGTAGTTGATATTCTCACCACCTTCCGTGCAGACTCTGCCTTTCCTCCTTCAAACCAAAATGAAGCTCGTTTCTTTTCATAGGAGCACTTGGTACGCTCCATGTCTCTGAGCACCTCTTGGCGCTCTTTGACCAGCAAGAGATTGGTGGCCGCATCCCACCGGTTTATCTTGTGGTGGAAATATCTTCGCAAGTCGTCATTCTTCTTCTCAACGCCTGCAAAACAAATAATGTTTAAGTACAGAAAAATTAATATGCATACCACCTTGGAAATTCCAAAGGAGAGAGGTCTTTTTTAAAGCTCCTTAACTCTAAGCAAAAAAAAAAACAACTTGAAAACAAAAACTCTTCACAAATTTATTTTCAAGAAAACGTTGAAATGTATTTTTGAAGGTAGCAATAGTCTTATTTTCAATCATATAGCTATTCCTTTCGAATGTTTACCCTTTGCCATGGAAGTGAAATAATTCAGAATGAAAGAAAATGCACTACTGAAAAGCACTTAAGATATAACTATGTTTGAGGAACACTTCAGTTATGTTTCACCGCACATGTAAAATTGATACTATTTTGTGCTCTATGCTTGTCTTCTATGATCACTTGAGTAATTATACTAAAACCTTGTGCATACCTTGGCCACTAAGCAAAAGAGACTGTGGTGTAAGGCCATAGGTCTCGGCAAACCAGAGGGCACATTCTGCTTTCTCTCTGCAAAATAATGGTTTTGTTGTATAAGCACTTCTTATCTTCTTCTTTTAACGATTTGCCGCTTGTTAAATTTAACTTAAGCTTGAATGAGTTTGTGTTTTGTTCGCTCAATATAAAAACGAGTCAGTTGCCTTCGAGTGTTTTTTAAGTACTTAAACCCGGCATTTCAAACGTCCTTTGGAAAGAAGCAACATTGATTGCGTACCTTATGTCTTTGAGGTGGCGCTGTTGTTGTCGACGGCCGACTTGGTCGATTGTTTTCCCCTTATGCCCACTTTGGTTCTGGGATTCTTTCAGCTGAACCATAGCGTTGTACAACTCTGATGCTTTCTCTGTAAAAATATCAAGTAATACGGTACGATCGTGTATAGTTAGTTTGCCTTTTCAAAACCAAGAGATAATTGTGTTTTGTGAAATAAGTTGGCCTAGCTTTTGATAAATACATCGAAAGTAGCTGCATCTGACGTTTATTTTTCTTACCTTCAAGTTCTTTTGTTAGTTTTTGGTTTTCACGAACCAGTTCTTGTTCCGTTTCTCTTAGGTTAGTGATGATCTCCTCGGGCCCTTGGGCGATATCATCTGAGTTGAGGGCAATCGTACACCAGTAGTTTGATCGCAGAGCGTGGCGGCTTGTGTTGTTGGTGGCATTTCGAACCTTTTTAGTAAGGTAATTCACCTTGCCATAGACGAGGATCCCGACACGAGATTTGCAAAGGGAAGACAATCTGTATCCAAGTTGCAGCAAGCTATCCTTGGGCACCTGGAACATCTGCTCAGGTTTCTTGATGGCACGACATTGCCAAAGAGCTTCTCCGTTAATTTGTAAATAAAACATCGGGTCACAGTGTTTTAGCGGTGTGGATATGTGTAAAAAAGCAGGGTTGATCGGGGATTCAGTGAGCTCTAAAAAGAGCTCCCGATCAACCTTCTGCATTTCTTGTACGGACGACATCTTGACTTATGGTTTCTGATAGCGAACTGACTACCTCCTCGGCCGCATTCGAAATGTGAATAAAAGCACTATTGAAACAGTTTGCATGTAGGTTGTCAATGGTTACACAATACCGCCTTTTCGGTACACTTGTGAGTAAAAAATCTTTTTTTTTTAAACAGCCCGCAATTATCATATAAGGTTATTTTAAATAATAAACGCAAAGCGCTGATTCTTTTTTTATCTTTAACGTTAAGAGTGTAGAAACTGCCGGGGCCTAGGAATCGAAACTGTTGCTTCTTTAATCATTTTTATATTAGCCTTTAAACTGCTGTTTTCTTGTTCAGTCTCAACGCTTAATAGTCCCAAAGGGGTCCTATTGTTTGCGGAGGCGAAGCTTTGACTACATTTAAATTCTAGCGGGATATTCAAAATAGGTTCGTTCTATTCCCCTGGGAGTTTCTAAGGAGAGGGAAAGCAAGAACTTTGTGGAAAAAAATCTAAAGTTGGAGTTTGCGACCACTTTGAACTATCAGTTTCATTTGAAACTTGGCGTAAAGCCGTCTCAAGCAATATACGGTCAAAGCCATATGCAAACTTTCTGATCAAGTACGCGAGCGAAGAAAAATTTAGCTTCGAAGTTTACGCTCGTACCAAAAATTCCTTGAAATAGACCAGATTCAAATAAAATTTGCGACTAGTTCTAATTGTGGTAAAATCTCAGAAAAGGTCTCGTATCTTCTATTGATGTGTCATCTTGAAAAGCCATATGCAAACTTTTACGAAACTTGGCTAATAAGCTTGTAATCACGCAAAACACACATACTGTTTGCAGACGTCGGCCATTTTTTCTTATTGTCTGGACAGCTGGGATCATTATTCAGTTTGAATTTACGCGCGGACGCCACATAAAAGCCCCGGATGTGTTGCGGAATTGTGGGCGATGGGAGCATTGACAAAAAAGTTGCATGATGTTTTCAATAACGATTGATAAGTTAACATCAGTAAATGTTTGCAAACTGTTAATCCAAGGCTACATGTACACTGCATGTGTTAATAGTGTTTCAAACCAAATCGCTCACTCTCCAGTCTTCAATTTTAGCATCTACCTCTAAGCTAACTGTAACAATCCAAAGAACAACTTACCTATTTCAGCTGCTATTAGCATGTCTGGCATCTCTTGTACTTCTCCAACTTTGCAATAAAAGAGTTGTTGTTTATATTAAACAATTATTTATATTGAAATTATTCATATTTTATAAAGTGCTTAAGTGCTACAAAGCACTTATTGCAAGTGTAAGTTTCCATACTAAACTTAGTATTAAGGTGTCTGTAATAACCATGTAAACTCTACTGGGAATTCCAGCAATTATAAATCCTCAGGAGATGACTTTATACATGTAAATCTTTAGGTAACTCAACCAGTTACGCACTACACCCGTCAATAACATTTAATGTTTTGAGTGTGCATGTCACAAATGAAACTCTACCAAATGGTACAGTCGAAGGTCATAAGCTTGATCAGCAATATACATGTACTCCAAAGCAATTAAAGTACTAGAAGTTCTTCAAATGTGAGTCTCGGTTAATGGTTCCACAACTCACCCTCTCTAGCATCTTTATCCCATGTTGACCTATCATCATCACGCCATGCGATTCTGACCATGGGCACATTTTCAATTTTATCTACAAAATTGCAAACAGTGAAAGGCAACATGATTTTCTCTATCTCACCTGCCACTTTATCAGACATGGACATCAATAATCTTTGTTCTGGTCTGTATACATGACAGTTTGCTCAAGTGGTTTGCAGACTTTATGCATAAGTGACTTAAATCCCATCTAAGCTCACTCCTTAGATATGTTTCTTTACTATTGTTAATTGCTTTCTTCTACATCACTTAAAACTATACAGTGGTGCATTTGGACTGAATTCAATTATTGTTCCATGCTTTTTTTTTTCTGTCTAAAATGGGTTCAAAATTAATTAATACACTGGTAGCAACTAACAAAAATTTGACAAACTACCATTCATAATTGTGATTGTTTTGTTTTCACTACTCTTGCCAAGAAAACAGACCACTTACCATATGATCTTCGATAAAGCTTTTCCACGTCTGAAATGGAAGGACCTTCAAGTAAAATAAAAAAAACAAAGTCTGTGATTGCATGGTAGAGTGTCCATACTGACTTTTGTCTTAACATGTACTTGTCTCCAACAAGTACTACCTATTACTTGCCAATAATAAAAATACTGTCTGTTGAGTGTTGATTTACCTTACAGGTGTAGTTTATGTTGTGAAGCCCAGACACAAAGTTCAAAGTTGACTAGTACTGTATTAAACAATATCAGAGTCATTGGGATTGGCTTGCAAAGAACTCACTATAAACTTTTTAAAGGTATCACCCACATTTTCAAATAACATCCCCCACAGTTCCAGAGATTTTCTCTGGATTAGTTATTTTCAAGATTGGGTTGATCACACTGGTCTGTTATTCAGTTGTGGAACCAACAACTGTAAACATTCAAAATTATTTGGTGTGCAGAAGTGTATAGGTTTACAATCTTGCCTTAAGGCTTGTGCAATTCTGCAGAACCTTCCAAAACTTCACTTGCCTCAGGGTGGTTACACGATAAAGGTTAACTTTTAAAAGTAGGTTGGTTTTGTGCATTGATGATTTGGAATACATTTTCAAACTTTTTATACACTGCACCTGATAATTGCTGCCTTGGAATTGGCGTTGATTGATGTACATGTACGTCGTCTTCACTATCACTAACGTCAACTGAAAAGACAGTAAAACAGCTAAATACTGTTGCTGTATATGTATTTACAATGTACTGGCCTTATTGTCCATGACTGTATAGTTACAAAACGTTCTTAAAGCATTTGATTTCCATTGAAGAGTGACAGCTAGAATAAACATGTATGTTGAAACTGTAGGACAATGATGAAAGTTGTTGATTAAGTGGTCCATCAAAATTAGTTTCCACTTTGCCTATACAAAAAAACAAAATGACATGCCTATGCAGTAGAGTTATAATCTCAATGGCATTATTTAGACAATGTACTACTTTTCAAAGGCAACATACAGTAGAAAGTTAACTTGTGTCTTATCACATGCATTCCAGTCGGAGTAGTACATTCACATATACTTTGAATCTTGTACTTTTAATACAGTCACTCAGAGATTTAGTGTATATTTGCAAACGGATAATCTTACAAAATTACAACATTAAATGAGCAGTGTGCATTAACATACAGGTATTTACCAATGAAAAATTATTTCATTACCTGTATCTTGCCTTGGAATTCTGTTATAACCTGATATATAACCGTCAAAAATTGTTTTATTTTAGTTATTTTTATATCAGCGATAGAAATTAGCACCTGCCCACTCACCTTGGCGAGTGTCAAATCATTGTAGTTGTGAATGTTTTGGTAACAAGGTCAATCACCCATATAGCTAGTACTGTCAAAATTCATAATTTCCAACCCTGTATATCATGAATGTAGTTGTGATTCTACAAGGAATAATCTTAGAAATAAGCTGACAAAGTCCAAATGTAAGGACAAAAAAGTTGTTCAAATACTCTCAGGCAATTCATCGAAAATGTTTTAATTTTTTATTTTTTATTTCAAGACTTACCTACAATAAAATAGGATTGAGAAATGGGTCATTTTGCAACTCTAGCATCCCATTTACTTCCTGTCTAGATGTATTCTAGAAGAAACTTACCGAATTTGCCAAAGTATGGGTCATTGGAAGATACAACTTATGAAATGGTCAATTGAACCGGGAGTAATTACAATGTAAGTGGAAGGCTTATGCCAGATCCCAGGATGAAAAGAATGCAAAAATGTCCCACTATTCCTGCACTATTGCCGTAAGTGAGAAAGGGGGGAGGGGGTGGGCACAGCCGGAATTGACTGATGCATAATGCAAAGCCTTACTGAGTCATAGATTTATCTTGAAAATTTTTCAAATAAAGGAGGTTGTAAGTTGTTAATGTTGTTGCTAATAACCATCACCGCATCGATGAAATTTGGAAATGTTCCAATTACATTATTTTATGCTTCAATAAAATTAAAAACGTGCTGAGATTATGGTGCAATTTCCAATTTTCATGTTGAAGCATTCCGTAGACCCCCAAAAGGACAGCACCCTCAATGTTTTTTTGTAAATAAGTTACACGCAATAACTTATTAACGCTATTAGTTTAAATTTATAATAACTAACTTTGGCGTGATGGTCCAGCTTGTTGATGATCTTCTGCAATCTCCACTTGATCGTCGTTGACGACATCTAGGGGTACGGTAGCATGAAAGAAAGTCAGAAACGCTATCAATGATTCATTGTAGTTCACGCTTTAAACTGATAAAACGATATAAACATTAGCGTACCCTCAATAATTTGCCTATTTTCGTCTTGATCTTCTCGACTGTCCATTTCTTTCTCTTCTTGTGCTGGCTCTTCCGTTTGTTCTGAAGAGAGAATAAGAAGTTGATGTTACAATCATCACCCTTTTAAACAAATACATGTAAATAAGATCTTAATTCAATGTTGGAAAGATGAATGCAACGAGCACAACAAATTAAAATGTTTTCTATTTCCCCAAGTAAGCATTTCCCAATGCAATAAGCAGTTCCAATAAGCAGTTCCGACAAGCAGTTCCTATGTCACCAGGTTGCAAAGCCAAATAACTCTCTACACATAACTTGAAAGCTCAACATTCTACACCTTAAATGAACATTACTAGTCTCTGAGCATAATCTTGTGCAGTGACATAAAATTAAAAACAAGCTTCACAATTGAATGCAAAATGTAAAATCAGTACAAGTTAGATTTAATCAAAATATACTGGCTTGGGGGAAGTTATTAAAACTGAATTGTACCATAAATGCTTGAATGCAAAGCTAATGAGTGATTTACCCTTACCTGTTTAATTGGTAAATGTATTCTGTGATACACTTTATAAGGAGATCTGCAATTAGAGGTTCACCAGATTCTGGTGCATCTAGTTCCAAGTTTGTACAATCCACTTGGTATTCCTTTACACTTGAATAAACCTTCTTTTTAAAGAAGGTGGTTGCCAGTTCTGGAGTAAGTCTGTATTTCTGCCATTTCGATGACCTTAAAAACATTATTAATCAAATTTTAATTCTCTGTAATTAATAATAAAGGTTAATAAATTTGTCAGGCTAAAGGCCCAAGCTGAGCTAAGCCGCACAAATTCGAGTGAAAAGTATACGTATTTATATGTATATTGGTGAAACTCGACCAAATTGTGATGTAAATGAACCACAGGAGGATGCACAAGGGACATGGCAGATTTGCCGAGGGAGATTAAAGAACAAAACTCGAGCAGTGAAGAAGATTAGAAGGAGACATCAGGAAACCACAGAGCAAAGACAAAAGAGGACATCACTTCGAATCAACTGTTTATCCAGCCCTTGCTTCATGAGGCTTTAAGAGGGACATATTTCTAGTTAACCATCATATAATTTGCTAAGTGACAACAAGGGCTGATAACTGTGTCCTTTAATTTTATTAGCCAATCAAAATAGTTTTCAATTGATTTAAACTATTAATATTTATTGCAATAATTGTTAATGGTTTGCATTACCCCAAGAGTACCGAGTGTTATTGAACATGACAACAGCTGAGAAGTGTCATATCATGACAGTTAATGAATTCCAATTAAAGTATATTACTTGGACTGTCTTCTTCGTGGGTGGTTTTGTTGTCCCCACCCTCATACACTGCAACTTTAGAACCAAGCTCTAAACAACAGAATTACTGAAACTTACCTTTTCAGCAATGCTGATCAAAAGTCCATAATTTTTTGGGCACCTGTCGTCTAATTCAGGAAGGGATTGGACTAGGATTGAAGCAATTCCTTGAGTCCTTGTCTTTATAATGTGCTCCAGTTGCTGGCTGAGACCAACAATCATCCTTATAGCACCTGATGCCCCACTAAAAACCTCCTCGCTATCAATTTCAGCCTTTTGTTGGGCATCAAGCCCATACGGACTTCTTCTTCCCTCCAAAAAGGGAATTAATACCAAGCGTCCAGACACCCCGGAAAAAAAGAAGAAAAAATGCTTAATTTAATTCTTAATGTAGCATTCCCTATTTAAAATAATTCCATAAATTTTGATGCTCAATTGCATTTCATAAAGGTCAAGTGGGAGCATGACTGAAAGAACTTGTCATATGTGATGATCTGAATCTAGAAGAGGCATTTGTGTCAGTGTTTGTGACATGCTGTAAGGACATGAATCTTGTGTTTCAAAAATGCCCTATAAATAGTTATCTAGTGACAGCCCATTAACAGACAAGACTTAACTGGGCCCCTGACATTGGGTATTTTGATTATTACTTTTTTGCTCAAAAGTTGAAATTTTCTGTTGGCCAAAATTAAAATGGGGTCCAGTTGATATCTTGCTAGTAGTGCCTAAAGTATTTTTTGGAGTTATAGAGTGCAAGGTCTAAATTAATTCGTTGCAACAAACATGTACCTTGGGTCTTTATTGAGGGCATAGAGGGCCTTCTAATTAACAGTCAGGATTGGACAAGTTCTGGGAGTGCTTTCGAGAAAGCATGTCCAATCCTTCCCCCTATTGTAAAATGCTTCTGCGATATCCTCAATCTGCTTTGCTTTCTTGACGTCGTCAAGGACAGAAGGCAGAGTTGTCCAGGCACAAAAACGAGGAATGAACCTGTTCTTCGCCGAAGAGTAAAATGAGCCAGAATTTCCATTTAGCCTTAAGACAGCCCTCGCTGATTTTGTCTTCCCCAGCCGATTTATACCACATACCACTGGTATTGGACAGTAGCCTAAGATGTCATTGCCTCATAATGAAAGCCAATAATCATTCCAGCTGTAATTTAATACAAAAACTATCTATTACGTTATATTTTTACCATGAAATCATTCATGTTTGTTTAAAAAGTCCGTGGGTCTTTTATATCCCAGCAAAGTGGGGAATCATTAAATTTTTGAAGGATTGGAATACTAAAAGGTATCAGAAACTCATTTTGTGGGCGTGGGTGAAATTCACTTTTACCCCCAAAATAGGTGCAAAATTTTGATTTCGTTCCTTCCATATGATTTCCCCGTTCAATACCCTTCAAGGTACTGGAATAACTCTAACAGTGGTTATTTTACAGGTCAACATCCTAAGTGGTACAAAGTGACAAGGAAAGGCATATGACAATCACCCCCACCCCCACAAAAAAAAAAACAATCATTCTTATTTGCCTGGTATTTTAATCCTTCCTGGTTTTTTTTATATGTATGCTCCAAAACAATATTTTTGTTTTCCAGAAAAGCTGCATTTCGACTGTATATGTGCTATCAGACATTTAAAGTCAACGTTTTGGAACTGGGGGACACACTCTAAAACATTTGGTGGACATATAACTAACTGCTGGAGCGAAGTTAATTTCTATTAGAAAATTTGCATGATGAATTTGGCAACAATTTGTATGCATGATAAATGAAAAAAATACTCATATTTCAATGATAAAATGTCATACCAATTGTAAATATTGCTGCCATCAGGTTGTCATGAACTGTGTTTACCTGTGCATTGATGACCTGGTGTAGGGCATGGCCATATAAGGGAAGTCTGATGCTAGGTGGACACCCAGGCTGGTTCCTCCTTCTTCCTCCTTCAATTTTAGAGACCTCCTTCATCCACAAGATGGATAAGGATTCTGGATTGGTCACTGATCCATCTCCAGTTAGCTGCAGGTCAGGGCCAAAAACCCAAACTTTACTATTTGGCTGTTGACCGATGCAGACAGCAGCCTTATAGGTGTCCTTAACATTGGCTAGTCTGCACTTTCTTAAATTAAAGTAGTTTCAACTATTACCATTTCCCCTAACTTTTAGTGGTATGTTGATAAAAAGGTGCCTTTTTAACTGTACCGTTTGGCATTTGAACATTTTTTGCAATCTGTCGAACCTTGAGGCATTGGGCAATTTTTTTGACAAAATTGTTAAGGGGTTGTCCAGCATGGCCGGCCGGACGAGACCCCCTGGCAATCACACATTAGTTATTTAAAATTAATAAAATTATAAATGAAAATGATATTTGAATTGTACTTGATAACCAGTTGAATGGGGTAAAACACAATGCGAACTGTATCTGATTTAGATTTTACACTTAGTACAAGCTAAATGTAAAAAAAAGCCCAACAACAGCTAGTCAGGAGAAATAAAAGTTTCGGTCGTATTCTAACTAGTGTCTCGTAGCATCCGATCCCAAAATACTGCCATTAGTACCAAGAGCCCTAATTATTATGGATGAACTGTTCTTCGAGAAAATGAAAAAGGAAAATGTCGATTAATGCTGTAATATGCTATTCTTGCGAAGTGTTGCACCCGGATAAGTTTGGCAGATTCGGGTTCCCGAATATTTATATTGCTTTTGAAAACAACAATTGCTCTTTCAGAGTATCTCGCCAAAGTTTTACAGAATACTAGCTATAATGAATCAGCAGACATTTTAACAAATAAAGAAGTCTTGACTGTACTCTGTTTTGTTGTAAAGCAGGCAGGAAGCGGCTAGAGCTCGAAAGAAGTGTAGGGGGAAACACAAGACAAAGTCGAGTGTTTCTCCTACTTTTTCATTGCTCTAGCTACTTCCTAAGTGCTTTACAACAGAACAGAGCACAGTCGAGGCTTCTTTATTTGTATTATGATTAATAATATTTTATTTCCATTACATTCACCCTATGTACTCTGATAAAGCCAATAAAACCAGCCAATCACAATCCTTGTTAGAATGTTTCAAATGACTTGATTGGTTGAACAACATGAAAGCAGTCAGACATGTCAAAACAAGGGATCAAAGATTACAAATTTGCTCAGTTCAAATGTAACGCAAGTAGTGTCAGCGCTACTTGAGTTTTCCATTCCCTTGTAATTTAGTAATCCACTTTCTCCTGTGGTTGAAGGAAACTGTCAAGAGGCTGTGGATGGTTTTGACTTCTGGTTTTTTCTTTCTCGTCTCCTTAATAATTTGGCTGGCATGGCCTTCTTCGGTTGACTCATTTTCTCAGGTTTCCATCATGGTCTTTTCTTTTGCAGGGTCTCTACTGGTTTTCTGTTATAATATGCCTTTTTTAGCTGCATGAGGGTAGTGTTCTAGAGTGACAAAAAAACACCAGTTGAGGTTGTATAAAGCTGGTACACATGGCTGATGAAAATGGGCACAATAGTTATTTGAAGATGTCCACTTAGCTAGCAGAATAAAGACTGACTCTGTAATTTTTAGCAATTATTTGATCTCCCTGGACAACAAGATTGACATTTTAAAATGTAAATTCATACACATTGTATAACGTATTAGAATCAATTGTACTCAATTGGTAAGCAATTTTCCTAGTTTGAGAGTATAAAGCCAGGAATTTTTCCTTACATTACAGTATTTACTATTTCAAAACTAACAATTTATTATTGTATGTTTCCCGTGCGAGTGTTTTGAATTTTAACTTCAGTTAAATGAGTCTTTGTTGGAAAGATTTGTAGAGAAATGTTCAAGATTCCATTCAAATGCCAGACATCACAAAAGAGGAGTTTGAATGTTTATTTCATTTTGTGAAAGACTGGTCACATTAGTGATATAGATTGACTGCAAGTGTAATTTCACAACATAATATTGATAGCAGAACTTTTACATAACATCCTGACAGAAAATGAAATAGTGAATTTTAAGGGTCTGTGCACACAATTTTATATTTATTTAGGTACGTACCCATTGCTTAAAGGCATCCTGACGAATTGGATTCATGGGGTCCTTCATTTCAGGCACCACAAGTACTATCTGTTGTGCGCACAACTCAAATTCACTTTGGGAGGGCTTATCCCTCCCAGTTCCTGCCTGGAGAATAATGAGGGATGACTTGATAACGTCATTCCTGGCTCTGGAGGAAAGTGATTCTTTCTTTCTCCTACATTCCTTAACTCTTGATGGCACCACCAAGTTGAGTTTTTGAGCTAGCGATAGAATATCGCCATTTTCCTCAGTAATGGCAACAGAGGAGGCCTCCAGAGATGCCGCATGTGGACTTGCATTTTCCTGAGATTTTAAGAAATTAAAAATAAAGCATTACAGTAGAACCCCGCCTTATGACCACTTCGTTAATACAACCACCTCATTGCCATGGCCACTTTATTTTGTCCCGAAATAATTGGAATGTTAGTCTTTTTCTTATTTTTACAACTTCGTTAATCAGACCATCCCATTAGTACGAACACATTTTTGCCGCCCAAAGGTGGTCACATTAACGGAGTTCCACTGTACTAAGTCATTTTAGTGCATGGCAAGTATGCAAATGACAGAGCTGAGTATACCACCAATATTCTGCTTTTTCTTGTCTCCCTTAACCCTTTAAATTTTTTTTTTTTGGCCATTTTTGAGGGCACTAGCTACTAATAATTTTGGTAAAATAACAATGCACAGGAAGCATGGAAAACCATACATCGTTTTTGAGAAGATAAAATTTCCTTTCTTTTCATAAAAATTTTTTGATTGACAGGTGACCCCCTACGGACATGTGACGTCATTTATGCTAATTTTTTTTGGTGTTTTACTTAGGAAATATCGGTATTTTGCTTTGCTGTACCCAAGGCATTTGTAGCTGGGAGCCTTTTGTGTCTCAGAAAAGAAACTTGCACATTCCACAGTTACGTTGATGTACTTTTCAATGTCACTCTGTGAGCCATTTGATTGACAGGTGGCTTCAAAGTTGTCACGTTTTCTACCCTTCTTTTCTGACCATCTTAGTCTGACCGTATTTCACCAGGTTTAAAGACATGCAACTGAAACCAAAACAATAAAAATAATCTGAAAAGTCATGAATTAACTTTCATACATTCTGCAATGGCAATTCTCATTAATATTGATTACATCTATGCTGCATTAGACACGTGGTGTGATGCAACACACAAACATGTTGATTACAAGATCAAATTATGTCATAAAATTGCAGTTTAATCATTATAAAAATGCCCTTACAATTCACTTATAGGTTCCTACATTACATTAGTTTCTGAAATTGTCACAATCTGCTGTTTGCCACCTCTGAAAACAATTTCTATCAAGCTGAATGCAAAGGGGGACTTGACATTTTGAACACTGCCAAGGGGTTTTCATTTGTTTTTTCTCCAGCTCATAACAAAGTTTACGATTCTTTCTTCCTAATGAAGCCTTAGTGGATTTCTGGTCCAGTCTTTCATTGTCAATAGGAATTGGACAGTGTTCAGCCCTTATATCACTTTTTGGTGGGCGCCCAACCCCCCGGGCAGGATTTACCTGCTTTTCACTGATTGTGATAAGGGACTTCGCTAGATTGACTTGATACATTTTGTGGTCAAGTTCCCCACCAGTTGACTGATGAATAATAAAACTATTTACAATAGCAACATCAATAAAACAAAGAAACAAATTTTTCCACCATTTTTTTTAGTTTTCCTTATAGTTTCATAGCATTTGAGAAGCTGGTCTGACAAATCGACCCCACCCATATTACTGTTATAACCCTTTACAGGAGGTGGAATGTTTACCCTTTGTTTTACATATCTGCCATCAACAAGGACACCCCTCCCTCTTTCAATGACCATCCCTTCCCGTGGCTGGGTAAAAACTAGATATCACACAAACAACTTTAGTATCCTTCCATTTGACAAATACTGTTTGCCCATCACGAAACCATCTTGAGGTCCCGCGTGCTGATTTGAGTGGAAGTGGGTTTCCGAGGTTTTTAGGAAATCCTATTCTGTGTTCCCTTATTGTTCCTGTTAAAAAACATCCCTTGCAAAATAAATCTGTACATAGTTTTGGACTACTGTAAAAGTTATCACAAAATAGATGGTATCCCTGCCTAAAGAGTCCATCCATCAATCCCATAACAACATCATAACCCAACCGATGGGCGGTAGGGGCTAGGCGTTTCCCGGCATACACCTGAAATTTGTATGTGTAGCCCGTTTCAGAACTAGCAGGTACCCATAATTTGAAACCCCGCTTAGTTGGTTTGTCTTTGATATATTGCTTCATTCCAATTCTCCCCTTAAAAGCAACCTTTCTTTCATCAATAGAGATGTTTCGATATGGTACAAAATACGATCTACACGCCAATCGCAAGTCATTCATAAGGGGTTTCAGTTTGAAAAGAGGATCATAGGGTTCCTTTCTAGCCTTTTTGATCTCATTTTGCCTATCTAATTCAAAATCACATAAATGCAGGGCAGTTAAAATGTTCATAAAGCGAGTTCTGTTCATGCCAGAAGCTCTCACAAAATCTTGTCCAGTACTCTGTCAGTGTCGGAACTTCCACAGGGCCCATGAAGATCAAGATTCCAAGGAAAGCCAGGAACTCTTTAGAAGTCAGCTGAAACCAAAGAAAATATGATTTATCAGATTTGAGTTTATTTGCATATTTGTTAGTATTTGCGACAATAATATCTATACTGGCTTTAGTGAAAAACAAAGAAAACAATAAAAAAGGACTCCAGTTTTGGTCTCTGGGTAACTGGAAACCAGGATCACGCGTTGGAGTGAACAGCATTCTGTTTGGGTCTGCATCTGGATCACTGGAATTCCTCCACACATTCCCTGCATCATCATCGTCATCATCACTGCTGCTGTCTTCTGGGGGAGTAACTCGCCGGGCTCTTTTCCTGGGTCTGCTGGTGGGTGCCCTGTCATCACTGTCACGTACTATGGATGGACCTGGTTCAGCAACAGTTGGACCAGAAGGGGTGTCTCTATAATAAATTCAAATCCCGAACAACCTTTAAATTTACTAAACATTATGCTGATATCATAAAAGTTATATTGTAAAGGATTGACAGGTAGTGCAAAGGCAAAGAAACTAAAACAATAATTATTATTTTACACAAAACAAAATATAAAAATGTAAAATGCTACTGTTATTCATTTTTAACCCTTTCCTCCCTAAAAAAACGAAGCAGATACTTGGAAGCCTTTATGAAAGTTTCAGGGAAAAAACCCAACACTTTTTACTACTGAAAACCGCAAAATTCAATTCCATACATTTGAAGAAAAGACAGTAAACAGTGAAATCCGATACAACTATATTTCACAATAAGCTCTTCGAACACACGCAAACTTTATCATCACGAAAGCCTTCCAGAAACGACAAAAGGAAGAAAAACCACAGACAATAGTAAAAAAACATCTTATTTATCAATGTCGAGAGTCTCTATGGATAAATGAAAAGAAAATACGCATCATTTCTAAAATATACCTCGGTTCCTCTGGTTCAACCACAAGATCACAACCCGCATCGATCATTTCTTCTTCTTCTGAAGACAAATCTCTGAACTCTGAGTCCGAAGTGACAACAAAATCGCTGTCCAAGACTAAGGCCGCTGTTTCTTCAGTTGTATTCCATGGTTTGGGTTGTCTCGAAGCCATTGAAGCAAGATATTCGCATTCAAAGTCGTTCAATTGAAACTCACGCCTTGACAACAAAATGCAAATGGTGTCCCCACGCGGGGTGGGGACGCCAACATGAAACTTCAGTCGCCTGCATCACGTCATAAGTATCCAATCGAATCAAACTTTATATTCTAGTTGGCTTTTGTATTTTCTATCAAAATCTTTGATTGGTTGAATCGGAAAACTTTCATCCTTCATGTAAAACACACATGAAGTCATCGTTCGCTGGCAAACGATAATTATTGCGGAAAGAGTTAAAGGGTTAAACCATGTACATAAACATTTTGGTACTATACATCAATAGTAATAAGTATTAATTATTATAATCATTATTATTGTTGTTTTTTTTGTTTTCTTATTATCATTGTGGAGTTTAAAAAATAATGAAGTTTCCGCAGAAACTTACTACCTGGCTTAATCCCCTTTTCCTTTTCTGAATTAGCCGCATGGGTGGAGTGGGCATTGAGGTGGGGCTGCAACGCTAAAGGCTTAAGGTAAATCATGTAAGGTTGGAGCCAACAGGCCAGGTTAATGACAAAATTTAAAATAAAATGTCTGGTTAAATGAATTAATTGGCATATTGCTTTAATAACAATCTTTGATGGCACCTACCTTTCTACTGTCACTGAGTTTCATCCAGTGGTGAACTCACTGGGGTAGAAGATATACTAGCCTGCAAATAACAAGGAAAGTTTGAAGTTAGCATAAAAGCATTATGCCAATCAAGATTTACAGTTAACCTACTTCATGAGATTCCAGAGTTCCTTACTGATTACCCTTAAAGTTGATTGACAGTTTATAAGGCTACCTCATCTTCAGTTCCGGTAGCCTCAGGTGGACTTCTTTCTGGTGGAATTGAGCTGTAGGTATCTTCTTCAGCCTCCACAATAATCCTGTCCCCTGACATCTAGTTGCATATAAGTTACTAAAGAGGAAGATTAGCTCAGCAGTGTCAATGGGTTCAAACATTGCCTGGTTTTGAAGGATTCAACATGCGTGGATGCACAAACTGAATGCAATGATCCGTTCAGAACAATGAAAGCCTTGGATGTATCACTTCATGCCTCATCTTTCTGGGGTATTGACACATTCATTAAAGTTACCCTGGCCTGTTTTTTAATCTAATCATAGTACGTACAAATATCAAACTTGTGGATTACCATATCCATTCGCATTGGGCAGAACAATTTACATACACGTATAGGACTAGGCAAAACCATTAAACTAACTTCATTCGCATTGGCTAGTTCAAATCATTTCCATCTGTATATACATGTAGGACCAGACAGAACCGTTAAACTAATTTCTGATTGATGGATGTCAAAATGATGTGCTATATACAAGCTTTGAAATTTTCATGTAGAGTGTTATTCTGGGGAAAGGGTTATGATCACCTGATCAACTTTTCTCTCTCTCAAATATGGCTAAGTTTGGCCTTACTTTAGTACCAAAATAGACACTTTTAAAATCAAAACAATGCTCAACACCCTTTTCTAAAAGCTGACAAGTGTAGCATGCACTTAAACTTACCAAAGACTGGGCCCATTCTCGGATTTTTCTCCGGTGCATAAAAAGTGGCAGGATGTCTTTGAGATCCCTGTCAGATAGTGATCTAAAATTTGGCCCATCAATGTCATTTTCTAAATGGAATGGATAATGAAATGACTTGCAAGTAATTGGAGGGGATTTGGGTCATCAGTTCAAAGTTTTGGTTGGAACTGTTTGTCTACGTGGTGCTTTTTAGGCTGTCGTGGCTGATACACCAGCTAGTCAGTTGCCAGGTGCATTCAAAGAATCTGTTGATGAGGCCAAAAGAAAGTGCCGCCATTGCATGGCAGATTTGGAAGCCATGCAACATATGTTTACAAAAGATGTATTCGATTTGCGTAACAAGGGGCTGCATGAGTACCATCTAAACCAGTGAAAGGAGCACCCATCCTTGTGGGAACATTACTCTAAGGAGTACGGAGTTGTCAAAAGAAGTGTACTTCTCGATGCTCCATATTTCGACGTTACATGCCAGCTACCACAAGATATAATGCACATCATCTTGGAAGGAGCGCTATCCAGAACTTTATACTAGGTCATACACTGGTTTCTTGATCATTCATCGTTCACACTACAAAATCTAAATAATTTTGTTCACAATTTTAATTATGAGTACTCAGAATTGAAAGATAAACCCAGTTAACATTACAGCTGATGACTTAACAAGCCCTTCCAAGAACTTAGGGCAAACAGCAGTGCAAATCTGGCTGCTTAGTCGTGTCTTTTCATTTTTTGCTGAACCATTTTGCGACGAGTGTCCGGATGTATTGAGGGCTCTTCAAACTATCTTGGAAATAACAGCTATTTGTTGTTCGAAGAAGATTGCCATTAATATTCTAGGTTACTTGAAGTCTCTTGTTCAAGAACACTTACAATTGTTGCATGAAGTACAAGTGGTGTCATGAGTTGGGAGGTTGTTCTGTCAGTCACTGGTATATATAGATTACAGAGAGCATGAGGTCCAGTTGCTAGGAATATGTATGTATTTCTCATTCTTATAAATTAGAGAATATATTTGGTATGCAATATTCGTGGGCTTGAAATATCAAACGAATGTGATTTTCCTTTTCTTCACATTGGCACAAAGTTAGTACTGATGAGTATACTGGTCACTTCTGGGGCTCAAAAAAGGGCTGGTTCTAATTTTTGTGACAGAAATTAAAATTGTAGCCTCCGAATAAATTACATGTTCAAGCTTGATGACAAGTGGGAAGAAATCCACTCCCCTCAACACATAACCTAATGCTCACTATACCCCATGTATACCCCAGTGACTGAGGGGAATTGTGCCCTTATTTTGAGAACAACACAAGAAGGGCACACACGGTGGTTGCCCTTCCCTAGATGCCCATGTCTGGCAAATATTAACTGTCTATAGGCCGCCTTATGGAAGGAGAGCGTGCTGTTATCCTCCCTATCGTTACGGATATCGCCTGTGTTGCGAATAGACAGCTGCAACACATCGTGATCTAGACATAATTTGTTTGTTGTTGAGATGCAAGTTCTTTGCCAACAACATTTGTTCTCGATTTCTTGTGGTATTGGCCTGCACGGGCAACATATACACCTCTCAGGAGCTGCAACACTACCTGATGGGCCAGGATCAACATTGCCTGCTGGCGGTTCCAATGTTTTCGTGGCTCCATTTGCTAGATTGGTTTCATTGGCTTCATTGATCTCATCAGCCATCTCTGCATTCTCAGTTCCCTCTGCATCAAGGTCATCTCCCATGATGAGAGTATGGATATAATCCATACTTCCTACCCCCTCTGCGAAGACTTCGTATGGCTATTTCCTCACCATACTCTCATCCAGTGTTCCAATAAATTCCTACCAACATTTAAAAGCATTTTATTAAATAATCAAAAATATAAAAAGCAGACCTATCCAAAACAATAATTGATTTGTTTATGAGAAGCAAAACACTTAGGGTTAGTGAGTAAATGTGTACTCCCAGAAGCACATCAATGAAGATGTAAGAAACACAGAGGCATAATTTACAAATGGTTGAAGATAATTTTCTGATATTTTGAGCTGGGTCAGTGTGGTAATGTGTAGAATTTGAGCGTCGTGGTATCAGTGGCGAACAACACAAACAACATTCACACACGTGGCATATATTGTACAAAAGTATTCGCTCTTACAACAACAAAGTTTCCTCAACGTACAGACAAGCAACTGTAAAATAAAAGTGAGAATGTAATACCTTAGCGTCGTCGTTTTCTTTAAGTTGTTCCTCCGTTGAAACGTCAGAGGCATTTGAAAGACAAAAACCATCAACTCTAGTTGGTCTCGCTCTTCTCTCACCGGGTCCTGATGTGTTATCAAGCGAACCCTAAAATTGGAAAGGCGCAGAAAATTTATAACTGAAAGTAGATTCGGGTAATTTTAGACCGTACACATACCCTGTTCCTGCAAGGTTTATCCATTGTTCCACATTTGCAGCTGCTGCCACAGAGAACGTTTCTTCCTTTGCAAGGGCATCCTCTGTTACTGTTCTCCTTTCGTTTCGTAGTGCAAGCACTTTTGCATTTGCAGCAAGTTGAAGGGGCAGAAGATGCCTTGTTTATCGTTCAAAGCTCTAACAATTTCATCCCAAGCTTTCCTACTGTCCTTAACTGGACCAGGACAGCCTTATCTCTTGTCTTGTTTGTCATCGCTAGCGGCTCTTCGGAGTTGAAGGTCCGGGCTTTGATGGCTCAGTTGGGAGTGATGGCGTTTGTACTGTGGGATTAAACTGCTCTGCTCCTTGCTGCATACTATGACTTGAAGAATAATGAAACCTAGGAAATTGGAGAAATTCGCTCGAGCCACTTCCAGGAAAGTTCAATGGTGACCCAGGTTGGTAAGGAGAGTACTGGTTAAAAGGATTGTTTAAAAGGATTGTTTGGATATCTGTTCGCCATGATGGTGAGCTGAAAGTGCGGTCGAGTCTCTATATTGCGAAACCCTGCAGGTACCAGGAAATCTGTCTGTCTTCAAACCTGGTGTTGACATATTATTGACAGCACGCCATTGTTTTTTACCTCTTTTTCCCGATATGACCTGCTCCGAGGCAGGTTATCGGCTCCTTTAATCTTATGCCCTGCAAAGCTCGTATGTCGGTAAGCATGACATAAGGCTTGCGCTTGTCTGAGGCTAGCGATGACAGGTCAAACACTTATCCAAACAGGTTTGTCCTTGAATGCAACCCCTACCTATGTGATGCATTGGAATCCCCTTTTCCAAGTACTTTGTGCTGTTCAAGTGGAATGAAATGTCGAAACAACAATAATTACTAAAGAATAAATTTGTTTTTTTGAAGTAAGAAAGAGTCAAGAAGACAATAGAACAAGTAAAGGAGACATAAGGACCATTGCATTGAAGAAAAAAAAAGAAACAGTTCAAGCTACTGAAAGACAATGGTGAACCCACATCAAAGATGCTACAGTGAAATTTTTAGGTTTAAATATAGATGGCGTGATATGATCCACAAGAAAAGAAAATGCCCCCCCCCCCCCCCCCAACCCTGAAAATTGTTAATAGAGACAATTTACCTTATTGGCACAAAACAGCATGAGGGTAAACATTCGTTGTGCTCGAAGGTCTACTTCTAAGCTTTCACAAACTCCCTCAATTTCGTCAACAAGTTCCTGATAGAACGGATCCATCTGCCGCTCTTTGATAGCCTTGTACACAGATGCTGTCACGATCCAAATACTTCTGTGCGCATCTATCATCGCCTTCCGCAGGGCCGTTTCCGCCCTCTCTAACTCAATTCCCTTTAACTGGGGGTCCAGCCTCTCAAATTTGATGCGAAACAACCTTGACTTTATTCTATATTTAAAAGTCCATAAATTAAATCTGTATTACTGCATTGCAATTTAAAGAACTTAAAATTTAATTTAAAGTTTGTGTTTAGGGTCTCATTGATTTTCGATACCCACTTACTGGTAGTAACTAAAGCTGTGTAGAATATTCATGGCAAACATATTTGTGACAAACTGACATTTTACACCTCAAGCTAAATTTAAAGATTTGCTTTTAACTCTTCAAATGATTTCACAGGAACTCAAAAGCCAAACAGGCTTCACACTTTAATAACTATTGGTGTTGGCATTTCTCTGTTACCACAGGGGGCATGGGTTTGAATCCCAGTGAAAGGCTGAATATCTTGAGGCTTCTAGGTACCGTACATAACAAATATGAGGATCATCCAGGCAATCAATCTCAAACCAGCCAAATTTAAACTTGAAAACGTAATTTACAATGCGGCAAATCCATTAAAGGTTCAAAAGTAAGACAAACTCATAGAATAAACGGTTTCAGTACAGGTTCTGTAAATCAAAATTCTGTACTAATTAAAAATTCACGAAAAAAGTCCGTATAATCGGAAGGTCCGAAAAATTAGGTTCCAGATAATCGATGTTCAATTGTATACTGATATGTAGAAGTTAACAGCACAATAAACAAGAAAATGAAATAGGACAACACAATAACAACTACAGTTACACTGTCACAAATGGATGTGCATCCAGCCAATCAAGAGTCTCACTTGTCCACACTACACAACAAAGCCATATGCAAATTAATTATTACATAAATGCCAGATTTTCCTACCAGTTTATGCTTAAGGGAGACTACCTTAACTACATGATTGTTGCTATGAAAAGTTCCCTTTACCCTCATATCTTGGGAATCCCAACTTGCACAGACAAGCTGTCTGGCTGTGTTCTCACAATCAAACAGGTTTTCAAGATTATCAAGTCATAACCATATTTACTAAGTCACACGACCAGCACAGAAAAACACCTAATGCTCCAGCAGTATACGCTGCTGGTAAAGGTACCAATGGTAAACGATGGCCAATGTGGGGGGCAAATGCAGATACAAGTACAGTAGATGAAACTTGTATGGGATTTTGGCCGACTTTGAACCAATACAAAGAGGTGGATTGGCAACATTTGACACTATCTTAAATAATTTGATTGAATTCGTTCATGCAAAAGAAAATTAGGCCATCAGAGAAGGTATGACGTCAGTAAATTGGAGTCAGATCTTCTCAGAATTATGATTAGAAGGGTTTGTGTGAAATTGTAAAAATTTGTTTACGGTCGTTGAAGCTTGAATCTATTACTTTTTTAGAGTCAGCACCCTCCTCTCAAAGGAAAAGGCGGGAGCGGCCCCCACACTTTAAAAAATTGCTCTGCGGGCACTGAGAGATCATATTACGAGAGGTTACTTCTAATGCTACTTTGAGAGGCCTAGCAGGGACACGAGAGGTTTGACTGTATCTTAACAACTTTGCTCTTTCTTATCGAAAACATGTTAAATGTCAGCTCTATTAAAGTGGCGTACTTAAATAACATCTCAGGGCTTCTAAGAAAAGGGAGCAACTAAAGAACACGGGAGCACTTGTGATCATCAGAATGGACTATTTAACCCCTCCCCATCCCGAAAAACTTTAGAAGGATTTCGGCGGCCAATTATCTGCCAGGAAAAGTAAATCACGTACCCCAAGCCTTGACTTGATAAGTGTTTATTTTAAACGAGTTTTGATGAGGGCAAAAGAAACGGTTTTAGTCGCTCTGAACTTGAAGTGCCATCGTGTGAAATAGACGTATTGAGCTACCAAAGAAAAAGATAGCACAACTTGATTTTCACAGTTTTCAAACTCTGCATGCTGCATCTAGCATCCCCGATTAATAAAAAGCGTAGACAAATTATAAGAACGTGTTTTACTTACTGCGAACTCTTTGCTGTATCGTCAAGTTGTGGGTCCGATACTGCAGTCTCGATGGAAAGAAAGTAGCTGATGAAGTGGCCTCCATCGCCTACATAACCCTCTACTAGTCTACTCTACCTCACAAGCCTGGAACTGTCTACTTCCACGGGCCGGCCGTTTGCTTGTTTCCCTCTTGTATTAGCACCAGGATTTGTTGGCTCTTCCATGACTCGATCGGAGGCAGGTCTACAAGACAATGATCGGATTGAATCTTGAGCAATGGGTTTAAAATCGCTGAAACCCAAGTAAACCAATAGAATCAATGTGCGTCATACACAAGCCCCATGAGGTGCCACTGTGAAAAATGCTTCTGGTAACAACGAACAATGAAAGGGTTCACAAAGTCATGAATACGTTTTTTTCATGTAACCTGATGTCCTGCTGGCACGCCTGCGTGGCAGGCGTTCCAAGGGGAGTGGAAGAAAACCTGCTGGTAAGACAGCGAAAGATTTCATGCAGGCTCAATTAATTGAGGTTGTTGTGTTCTGTGAATTTCGATAAGTAAACAACCAGCTAAAACTCTCAAAGTGTTCCTAATTCCGTTGGTCCTATGTAATCCCGGGAGGGTACTCCCAAAAAAAATTGGATAGGGGTGTGCGGCACGCTTCCAAAAATCCTTACCCTATATATGACCAAAAGCTGCAATTTTTCCTACCCTATTTATGACCTGAGCAAAAATTTGATACCCTATTTATGACCTGATAGTGTCTGGTCAATTTCAGTTCAAAAACCCCTGGAGCCCAGCGCGTGACAAGCCGTTGCGGCACATACACAGTTGCTGTAAACATCACGATGAAGAAGTAGCTTCTAAAAAAACGAATTCAAGACTAGAGTGCAAAAATCGATACCCTATCTATTACCAAAATGGCTAAAATCGATACCCTATTTATGACCAAAGCGGCTGAAAAACCATACCCTTTGGGGCCGCAGATACTTATATAGCCCATATAATGGAGTATCCCCCCCCCCTCCCCGTATGTAATCAGCCACTCCAAATTTAACATACTTTCTATTTCACATGGTCGACAGTTATATGACTAGTTACTGATCAAAAGTCATTCAGTTTTCTCACTACACTTCTTGCAAATTATCTCCTTGTCATTTTCAACAATGTAACTACATAATTTTTTACATCAGAACGTCTAATTTTGGAGTGGAGCCGAATTATTTTTTTCTGCGAAATTTTGCTTGAAAACGTCATTTAGTTGATCTTAAGTTACACGGTACAGTATTTCCATAACTCGATGTGGACGTGACCAGGAAACCTACATAAGTGTATACATTGTGTTGTGTTTTCTGTGATATGGTAAAAATCAAGTTGCTTGTCACTGTGCTTGCGCGGCTTGCTCTGAAGCCACGAAAAAGGTGTTGCATCAGTGTTAACTCTTGGTAAATTTGGTAACAAAATGCATTAAACACTGTGTAAGAAATTAAATGAAGACGAACCACGGTTAAATTAACTAAAAACGTTTTGATTTTAAACAGACTTCCATATCGGCTTCCTTTTTGGAATGGGAATTCTAACTACGTTGTATGAATTGGAAGTTTTTTTTATATAACACAATCATTGCAATGCGGAAGCTCATCAAGAATTGTGTTCTTTATTTTTTGTAACCTTAACTAAACTTGACCTAGTGTCTCCGTACTCAGTTCACATGAGCTGAAACAAATCTGAATTTTGGCCGACCAGAAATAGTTTACCCGGCTAAATTGATTCAGACGCGAACTTGCATGTAATGCCAGCTGAACTTAAATGATAACAGGCCATTCTCGTATTATCGGGGAATTTTTTCCAATGCGAATAATTTTAATGATATTCCCCATATTAGCCTGTTCCAGTTAAATAGTGAGAATACAAAACTGAACCGGCTATTGCGCATTCTGATCAGCGCACAACACTTTCATCTCTTTCACAATATATGCATTTGATTCAGCTCATGTGAAGTACGGCGTCAGAAGTGGGCCTTAGTGTTCACAATACATGTGCTTCCTTCGATGCTAATCAGTATTTATTAACGCAATGGATGTAATGTACACGTATTCAACTGAACATCCCGTGAAATGATATTCTTGTTTCTGTAACTTATGAAAACTAATCGAAAAAAAACCTGTCAAACCATTTGTTAAAGAACTTACTGAATTTTTGAGAAATATGTTCACTTTACAAAGTGTGTCATCAACATCAAACAATGAAATAAGTGCAACACAAAGGCCAATCCAGGAGGTTGTACTAAGGGGCTGTTTACAAGGAGGTAGAGTAACCCTAGTGCTGGAGTTACCCTACCAAGAGGGTTACCCTAGCACTCATACGTTTCTTTTTTCTTCGTCGTGTTTAGAAGGCAGCTACGGTTACCCTACCTACCTGACTACAGGATAACTTTTTGTCTTGTAAACACTAAAGGAAGGGACAACTCGCCCTCCTGGGACAGTTTTGTCTCGACTGCTAGGGTAGCCCTAGCACTAGGGTTACCCTACATCCTTGTTAACAGGCCCTAAGTAAGTTTGCAAATTGTGCAAAATTACCTACGTTATTAAATTATAACTAAACACGCCAATTATGTCAAGCTGAAATGTTTTCTATCTATTTGGTCAAAAGCTAGCCTGTAAGCAAGCTCAAACCCAATCACACCCCCCGTCCAAGTTGTCTAAACTTGACAAATTTCCCTCTGCCCCACACACCCAGGCTCCTTAAAAACAAAATTCCCTGAAATAGAATAGCATTTAACCTTCTCATGAAGCTTGGACTTGTGGTACGAAAACTGTTTGTCCGAGACTGGCTTCACTTCAACATTCTTTTTCTCAAACTCCGATTTGCACTGTTTGCATGTGCTTTTCCTCACAGGGTTCTCCTCATTCCACATTTTTGCAAAGGCCTCCTAAACCCTTTTTTTGGCATTGGTAGAATGATAATTAAGTAGTATTATGAACATGAAGGAAGCACAGTAAAAGCATTTGACATTATTATTAAAGAGTAGAATCCATAAAATCTCCACTTGTCTAATTATTGTCAATTATTCTGGCAAATTCTTTCTGAACATTTACGACACCTTTTATTTGGCACCCCCGAACTAGGGCTTGTCAAGGCAGTTCTGCAATTGCCGCAATCAGCAGTTGTACATCGTGGGCAATTCCCACAGCCTACCTTTTTCCTTTTCTTTCTTTGTTCTGTTGTAGTGTTCTGTGCAGTTTGGTCTTGTCCTGTCTGTTCCTGCCCTGTTTGGTTTTGTCTAGTCTGTTCCTGTCCCGTCTGGTTTTGTCTTGTCTGTTCCTGTCCCGTCTGGTTTTGTCTCGTCTGTTCCTGTCCCGTCTGTTCCTGTCTCGTCTGTTCCTGTCCCGTCTGGTCTTGTCCCGTCTGTTCCTGTCCTGTCTGCTCTTGTCCCGTCTGTTCCTGCCCTGTTTGGTTTTGTCTCGTCTGTTAGATAAAATGAGATGATTGTGCACCTCAATAACTATCTAACATCTCGTCTCAAACCCACGCTGTTGCAATTTTATATTGTGCACGTGTGTACACTTTAATTGTTTATATTTTATTAAGCTTGTTAAAAGAAATGTGTGTAATGTTAATTGAGATGATATGATTTAATATGTTAAAAAATTAAGAGAATATTATATTTGTCTTCTTTAGTTAATCACTGATTATCACGTGCAGCTGCGTGAAAACTCGAAACATACATGTGGCATGCATGCTCATGGTGAATAAAAACATTGGTTCATATTCTTCTTATACCTTTGATCCTCTGATCGGACATAGAGACTGCTGTCCCATATGTTGTTTGATCTTTGGAAGGTGCGCCTGCGCATGACTATCCCATCCATGAGATACTGCATCATCTTCTGGGAGGATGGCTCTGCTTTGAAGTTCTCCGTTGCTGCAGTTCTTACTGCCTGCTGCGCAAAGGCGTCCGGGTTCTGGAGGAGGCAGTTGATGGCAAGGACATGTATACACATCATTAAAACAGGGCCTGCAGCATTGAAGGCATCTACAAAGAGATCCTCGACTTGCTGATTGTCGTTTATTGCTTTGAGGACGTCAATGACGTCATCTGCAGTGGGAGGATCTATTAGCGTGCGATCTTTATTGTCCAACCTTCGCAGAGAGTCGATGATTGGCTCTATAAATTGTTCCACTTGGTCCACGAAGTGTAAACTGTGCCGCGGTGATGTCTCACATGCTCCATGTTGTCTTTGAGTGTACTAGCCATTTTGCTGATTGCAATGTTGGGTCGTGACAGCCACTCACAGTTCCAATCCTTTAAACGGGCAAGTATTTTCTCATCAGGCATGTTTTGCAACGCTTCGCCGTAATTGAGCAGGAAACTACGTGGAAAGTGTTTGTTGTAGTTGGGTTTATATGCTCTGGAACTTGACGACTGAGACATTCCTACAAAAAAGAAAGTACGTTAGTAATGGAAATACCAGTGTATAGAAATGTTACTGTCGAGCGGGTTGGTCTCCTATGATGTCGTGGAACTTGTCTGCATGTGATGTAATACCGAGAAGTGCTGCATTACTGATTTCCAGAGGAAGCAGAAAGATTGTTTTTTGTACAGTGCCTTTAGCTTCACCCCTTGTTGCTATGTGGCCTTATGACATATTAGGCACATATTCAACAGGTTACTGGGGACTCCCACCACGACGAGGTAGCACTGTTGGAGAGTCGAAATAGTGTTAGGTTAAGCGTTAGACCATTGCATTTCCAAATATTGGAATCAGAAGTAACTCCCTTACAGCACTCCCCAAGGGTTGGTTACCTCAGCTCGTGTTATCCGACACCAGAGTTACGTCTGAACCTTTCTTAAATGGTCATGCAATGGAGGAAAATACAAGAAAGAAAGAACAATTACATAGAAAAGTTGAATACAAGGTTGTTCTTAAAAGAACAGTTGAACAATTGAATACATGTTGTTCTGAAAAGAACAGTTGAACGGTTTATTACGGGTTGTTCTGACAAGAACAGTTTAAATCTTCTGCAACCTCAGAGGGTCTGTACCGTACTGATGTCACTGGGTATCAGGCCGCAAACTCCTTCCTACGGACAGTCAAGCCCTTGGAACCGGAGATGGTGTTTCAGCTGAGCAACATCAAAGTCTGCTGGACAGACAAGATGACCGTGCTGTTCCGTGCGCCCTTTCCTGGCCAAACCAACAACAACAAGGTGTACCTGAAGTACCTGCAACGCCCAGCCTCGGAAGCAGACCAGTCTCTACTGCAGTGGTTGAGATGCCATCGCACAACATGTGCAAAACCAAAGATTTCCGGTCATGACTGTTCTTCCCAGAACGTTTGCATGTAATCTATTCTTGCTTGAAGAATTCATTCTCGTCGCAAGAATTCTCATTCTTTTAACAAGAATAGCATTCTATTCTATTCTTCTGATAAGAATCACGTTTCTTGAGCGAAGAACATTTGAAAAAGGCAAATTAAGAGTGTAATGCTTCATAATGTACTGCTTTGCGAGTCTTTCTGACACAAATTTTCAACACATGGGACGTTTGCCCTCTAGCTTGTTACCGAGATCATCCAGTTCTTCCCTGTTGAGCGCCTTTGTTTGTTTCTTCCCACACTGTGATCTTCGATTCTGGCTTTTTTGTTTGGGCGTATTGCTTGAATTGGCACTTTTTACCTTAGGCAGCGCGAGCACTCCTCCCCTATTTGCCACCAGAGCACTTTTTTCCTTTTTGTTTCTTATTTGTAGACTTCTTTCCTCTCCTGCTGCCTGCTGCTGATGTTGCTGTATTGCTTGGATACGTGAATGTTCTGCCTTGGCGGAGTTTTGCGAGCAGCCTGACTGCACAAGTTCGCAAATTTTTAACTTTGCAAGGATTGCACACACGCACAGTAAATAACTTGGTGTTTTCCACTTCAAGTCCAACCGCTCTGGACGTATCGGTAAGGATTTTACCGTATGAGTCTTTTCTTTTCAATGGTTTAAAAAGATTTTCTGAAGAAATATAACCAGGTTTAGATACTGTTCCAAATTTTACCTTGAAATTGCACTGACAAACTCTGCAGTAATCGCCTGGAGTTTCCCGGGACTCCAACTTACAGTATTTCACGGGTTTGATAAGATGGTGGAAGCGTTTTAGTTTTTCTATATCCAGTAATCTGTAATTGGCTAATTTATTGGCAAGCTGTCAATCAGTGAATGAAATCAACCGTAAAAAATCGGTGGGCGTTTTTCATAATTCAGAATGTTTGATCGCCCATGCAGCCAGTAAGCCCTGCAATGCAACTTGTCAATCAGAAATAGTCCCTAGAACAATTTCCAAAACCGCCGAATAAAGACGCAAACTGTACCGTATAAATAACACATTTCGTTGAAATGTAGCCAAGATGCGTCTTATCTAAGAAGAACATTGTTCCACAATCAAATGCGTCTTAATGTGTCGTTTACACGGGGTAGTTTGCGTCTTATGTGGGATGCATTTTATTTTTCTGGTATAAGTAACCTAACAGTGAGCGTACCTTATTAATGGCAACAAGACCCCGAAGCTTATTCAGGTCTTGGTCCAGTTCTTTAAAAGCTGTTTACGTAAGGGAAAACAATAACCCTGCCATCAAGCCTGAAAGATAAAAAGTATCTAGACATTTTTATACAGTTACTTATTTATAGTTATTTGCCTATTTTTAGTTATTTATATGAGGAAAGGATGAACCCATCGTCATAATGTTACGTTTTGTGCATATACGGGTAAAGATTAGGAGGGAGGTGATATTAGGAAGAATCTAGCATTGGGATTGGCAGACTAACCTGGCAGGAACAGTTTCGTTTGAGATCAATAGAAGGCTACCGAGTGGCACCTTTTTGCCCGTAGTTGGGACCCCTTTTTGCAAATCCTCATTGCCACTGCAGCAGGAATTCTGAAGTTGGTTTGGGAAATCTGGCATCATCCAGTATCCCAAGCCAAGTTGTCTTGCTCATGATGTCCATAACTACTTTTCTGTAAAGACAATGTCAAATTTAAAACTGTTTGATCCTTTGATTCATTTTCTTACTCTTCTCCGTTATGAACATATTTGTAATTACATTATGCACATTAGCTTCGGATTTTAATCAGTCCAGGTTCTGCGGGGTTGTGTAAAGAGAGTAGATATTTCTTAAGATGTCAGGATAACATTAGCTAATCAGTGCATTCCACTTATGAATTCTATTCAACGAAATCCATTAATTCAACCTCACCTGATTTTCAACCTGAACTTCCTTTTTTAAAATACTTACAAGGAGGGTCCCGGATGTTATCCCATCGCCTCCTGCCATTAAAAGGGGATGACTCTCTTCAACACCCGTCACCTGTGCAATGATTTTGGCGGAGGTAGATTTCCCCACGTTCATAACTTTGCTGCTAGTTATTAACCCAATGTTGGCTTCATCTGTTTCTGAAACAAACCAGTCAGCCTTTTTTCCTCCTTATAGGAGTTGCGCCATAAGTTTTGAAACTCAAGTTTAATGACTGTAGTCTGTATTTTATTTTAATCAAGCTCAAGATTTTACACCATCTGCTTAATCTGTAGATCGATACTTAGTCCAAAAATAGAGCTTGAAAAACACAATAAACTGTAACTACAACTTTTTTTTCATCATTAAAAATATCTAAATATTCAAATATCATACTGAGTATGGAGAATCGGGTCTATTTTAAATTCGACAGACGTTAACTAAAGCAGAGACCTTTTCAAGGAGCCTTTGGTGTTTGAAAAATGTTTGAAATGGGATGCCAAGGTGTGTTATTTTCACCTTCATTTGGTAATTTCAATTGGCAAAAAATCATATTCTAAAAATTAAAAAAATCTAAAAGGCACCTGTCCGAGCGCTATGGACACTCCTTATCGTCCGCCACACAGCAAAGGAACTAGCCATTATAAAGGAAGCGCAATTGCCGGCCAAGGCTTGGCCCAACTCGAAGTAACTAAATCATTGCATTCAAAGAAATAAACAACGATCAAACAAAATGGAACGTAGGGAAGATAAATTCCAATCAAAATTCTCGCAAATTATGTGATCCGCAATTCAGATATATGATCACAGAGTGACGTTTCCTCTTATATATAGGTCCTCCCTCATGAATGAATTTTTTGTGTGCGTAGTCGGCAAACAGTTGGCCATCCTGAACGTGGAGCTTAATATAAAATCCAACTTGTTAGAACATTGATGGGGAGTTGCGCGCAACTTTCAAGGCTATTTATGTTTCATTAACTAAAGATTTAGTCAATGTCTAACATTGAAAATACAAGGTGCCTTGAGGTACACCGCTAAAACCCAGAGTCACCTTTAAAAAATCTAAGAAAATCTCTAAAAAATCGAAAAACAGAACTGTAGGTATAGACTGAGAATATGCCGAAGGAGTCCCTGATGGACTGAATACTCATGGTAAATATACTTACGTGGTCAGAATGGACCCAGTATCCTTCACCGTGGTAGCCAAGGTGGTATATTTCTTCCAATAAAGCGTAATCTCCTGCCTCCTCGTATTGGTCTTTGAGCCACTTATAAAACTCTATGACTTCCTTGTTTGTACACTCTCCGAAAATAAAACATTTACCCCCGCCAAACGCTTGTCAAAGAGTGCTCACAAACTTAGCCCTCCTGCTTTCGAAAGCGCTTGAAGGAACAACCACTCTCCTGAGAACAGAAAATTTATGAAAAAAGGAATAAACTAAAACAACTTCTGACAGTTAACTGCTCTCGTTGAATGAATCTTCCTAGCTCAGTTAATGAAGCACTGCAGCGCAAACTCATAGGCCATGGGTTCGATTCCTTTTAAGGAAGGAAAACACTTTTTCGGGGTTAATTTATAGTTTCTTAACTTGCTTACCTATTACAACTAAACTAAAGATGATCATATTTTCGTTAAAAGGGAATTTTTTTCTTCTACATTTAAATGTTAGATAACATACGTCCGTAAATTAATAAAAATACCTCGTTACAAGTTCTTGGCCAATACTGGTTGAGGATCGTCCAAGCCAACTACCTTCCACTTTTTTGCCTTCCCCTTGCGGGGTAAGTTGGGCCGTAAATTTTAAGGAAAAATCTGCCCACTTGCCCCACAAACCGAAATCGCGTTTTCTCATCATTTCCCATCTCTGCTCTTGAACATTTCGTTCTTCTTTTTCTAGAAAAGAAAAGCCATTTTATTATTTCAGTAAACAAGGATATTTCATGTGCATACCCATTTGCAATGTGGGGAATATAACGCGCACTGAGCTTGGTCCCGTCACTCTGTTGAAATAGAGACACATGGATGACGGACTCCTTACGCTAGTAAAAGCCATCGGAATACTCCTGGCAATTCCATTGACTGTAAACGGTTTTTGTGCCTCCGACGCATCAATGGTAAAACTTCCTGACTTGTCAGGCAGAGGGCAAGATTTCCCTTTCTTTCGAATTCAAATATATGCTGTAATAATATAGGCAGAAAATCATTGCTATGTTCGCTGCAGACTTTTGTGAATTTTCAGTTCTCTGTCCCCAAACAAAAGTTTAATAAAATCCATTACTGCTGGTACTCTGCAGCAATACTAACTAGACATTTGTCAAGGTTAAAAGGTGGAATGAGTTTGCGGAATGGCATGTGAGAATGAGAAGTGTTAATGAGAAGTTCGAAATCCCATTATTCAGGTCAGCCACTGGCCAACGGACCTTCGCCTATAGAGCAGTACAGTAAGCATTTAACAATATTAACTTGTTAGATATAGTTTGCACTTATATTTGTAAATAGGTACTGAAAAACCTTTTTTTTTTTGGGGGGGGGGGGGAGTATTTATTAAAGTTCTATTCTATTCTATTCATGTGGCATGGCTTGTGGAAGGACATAATTACCGTTGTCTGCAAGGTCGCTTACATAACCCACGCACGTGGATGAAGACCAGAGGGAGATAACAGCAAACCTTTTGCCCTTATTGCATAAAACAGTCTTCAAAGGTCTGAGAACACTTTCGGCCAAAACAAAAATATTCTTAACACTCAGAAAAGTATTCTCTTACTCTATCATTTGATCATTTTCTTGCGTTTTGAAACCTCCAACAGTCTATTATCAAATGGAACATGGGCCACATTGTCTGCTGGTCTTCCTAGTTTGGCGTGATGCGTCACTCAGTTGTATTTAGCACTCGTCACCACTTGTTAATCGCAATTGGAAAAACATTAAAAGAGATACCAAATTTATATTTATATTTATTGGCAGGAAAAATGAAAAAGGATATGAAATTAGCGCTGAGACTAAAAGAAAAAGGACCAAATTTCGATTTTACTGTGCGCCAAGCAAAGCCAAAAAGGGCACACAGACGTCACATCCCATGAGTTGGGAATTGACAGCGAAATCAGGTTAAGATCGTGAGGCAACGTATTTTTGATTGGGGATAACAAGCTGACAGGTGACAGCCCAAAAACTCTTGACTTCGCATGGCAACATGCATTTCATTGGTGCAGAAATGACAGTGCAAAAGATAGAGAGATATGAAGCGCAGAGATATTAAGGCTTTTGAAAATAAAGCCCTTTAAACCATAAACCATTATTGAAGCATTTAAGCAGAATTTTTTTCTGGAAAAAGTATTATTTTCGAAAAAGAAAAAATTAAATTAAATTCACAGGATGAACTACCCACTCCCTCTACAATAGATTCCAAGAAAAAAGCAACCTCCTGAGATCAAGCCATACAGAACGTGACGATTTTGATTGTGTATGGACCACCCACCAAAAGTGGAACAAGGTCTTCATGGACAAAGGACTTTGCGGACCTAGGACATACTGTGCGCATTTTAAAAGAACTAATCGTCGACACTCTGGGATTGGAAATACCAGATAATTTTGAGACAGCTCGCTTTGAGCATAGAGCTTACCTCTAAACAAAAATGAAACAATAGGATTTAGCTATCTTTCATGGCTGTTTTAGTAAACTTATGAGTCATACAAGATAACTATAGCCAGCTAGGTGCTCTGCACCCTGTTGGCTTTCCATCATCTTGTATCCAACATGAGCTTGTGTAATGATTAAAAATGAGATTTTTACATGTTTCTTTGTACTACCAGCTAAATGCATTAAATCTCCCCATACCACCTCCCCCAAATCAATGGTTAATTTATACGCAAAGCAAAACATGCCAATTTTCCATCTTGTTAGGGATGCTGGATTTTAAATCTCAGCTGCCCAAGGTTGTTGCTTTCCCAATTTAGATACCCAAAAAACAAATGGTCCCTTACCTGGTCTAACAACAATTTCGTCACTTCCTGTTTATCCTGTAGGTAATACAAGAAAAAAAAAATGAAATTACAACAATGATTGATCAATTGGTGAAAGGCTGTTCAGACGAAATAATATCAATTTTGTAGCTAGGTGCTACTATTAACCTGATGTTGTTCAGTAATGTAATGTTTGCATCAGGAACTGACCGTGCCACCTCCATTTACTTTAAATAGTGTTTTTCCATCACTTCAAATGGTTTACATTTTTTAATTCCTGCGCACTTACTCTTTCTGCAAGGTTGACAGTTTCATCTCCTAAGATTTTATCTTGGTGGAGCACCAGTACATCTCCCCTGTGTAGGGTGAAATGCAGTGGCATGTTCTTCTGAGAGCCAACCCAGTCATACACTTCCTGGAATCATAAATATGAACATTTTGCTGTCAAAATGTTAAATGCGTGCATGTTAACATTAACGTTAAAGACTCAAGCCTCCAGTTTTGGTCAAAGCTTGAGTAAAAGGTTGAACTTTGACGTATTACCTGATTCATTACTTCAATTCAATTATCTTCATTCAGTTCACGGTTTACGTACTGCTTTCTTGGGCAAATATATTTTAGAGAAAAGGATTCGACAGCTAGCTTTAGTTAATGAATTTTGGTTTTGTCTCATCTGTTCCTGTCCCGTCTGGTTTTGTCTTGTCTGTTCCTGTCCCGTCTGGTCTTGTCCCGTCTGTTCCTGCCCTGTTTGGTTTTGTCTCTTCTGTTCCCGTCCCATCTGGTCTTGTCTCGTCTGTTCCTGTCCCGTCTGGTTTTGTCTCGTCTGTTCCTGTCCCATCTGGTCTTGTCCCATCTGTTCCTGTCCCGTCTGGCTTTGTCTCGTCTGTTCCTGTCCCGTCTGGTCTTGTCCTGTCTGTTCCTGTCCCGTCTGGTTTTGTCTCGTCTGTTCCTGTCCCGTCTGCTCTTGTCCCGTCTGTTCCTGCCCTGTTTGGTTTTGTCTCGTTAGTTAGATATAATGAGATGATTGCGCACCTCAATAACTATCTAACATCTCATCTCAAGCCCACGCTGTTGCAATTTTATATTGTGCACGTGTGTACACTTTAATTGTTTATATTTTATTAAGCTTCTAAAAGAAATGTGTGTAATGTTAATTGAGATGATATGATTTGATATGTTAAAAAATTAAGAAAATATTATATTTGTCTTCTTTAGTAAATCATTGATTATCACGTGCAGCTGCGTGAAAACTCAAAACATTCATGTGGCATGCATGCTCATGGTGAATAAAAACATTGGTTCGCATTCTTCGTATAAGATTAAAGGTTTTTTGCAAAAGGACTGGTTATTTTTCTCAAAAGATTTCTGGTCATGACTGTTCTTCCCAGAAGATTTGCATGTAATCTATTCTTGCTTGAAGAATTCATTCTCGTCGGAAGATTTCTCATTCTTTTAACAAGAATAGCATTCTATTCTATTTTTCTGATAAGAATTACGTTTCTTGGGCGAAGAACATTTGAAAAAGGCAAATTAAGAGTGTAATGATTCATAATGTACCGTTTTGGACGTTTGCCCTCTAGCTTTTTACCGAGATCATCCAGTTCTTTCCTGGTGAGCGCCTTTGTTTTTTTCTTCCCACGCTGTGATCTTCGATTCTGGCATTTTTTGTTTAAGCGTATTGCTTGAATTGGCACTTTTACCTTAGGCAACGCAAGCACTCCTCCCCTGTTTGCCACCAAAGCACTCTTTTCCTCTTTGTTTCTTATTTGTAGACTTCTTTCCTCTCCTGCTGCCTGCTGCTGATGTTGCTGTATTGCTTGGATACGTTAATGTTCTGCTTTGGCAGAGTTTTGCAAGCAGCCTGACTGCACAAGTTCGCAAATTTCTAATTTTGCAAGCATTGCTCACATGCACAGTAAATAACTTGGTGTTTTCCACTTCAAGTCCAACCGCTCTGCAAGTATCGGCAAGGATTCTACCGTATGAATCTTTTCTTTTCAATGGTTTGAAAAGATTTTCTGAAGAAATATAACCAGGTTTAGATACTGTTCCAAATTTTACCTTGAAATTGCACTGAGAAACACTGCAGCAATCGCCTGGAGTTTCCGGGACTCCAACTTACAGTATTTCGCGGGTTTGATAAGATGGTGGAAGTGTTTTATTTTTTCTATATCCGGTAACTTGTAATTGGCTAATTTATTGGCAAGCTGTATATCAGCGAATGGAATCAACCGTAATAAATCGGTGGGCATTTTTCATAATTCAGAATGTTTGATCGCCCATGCAGCCAGTAAGCCCTGCAATGCAACTTGTCAATCAGAAATAGTCCCTAGAACAATTTCCAAAACTGCCGAATAAAGACGCAAACTGTACCGTATAAATAACACATTTCGTTGAAATGTAGCGAAGATGCGTCTTATCTAAGACGAACATTGTTCCACAATCAAACGCGTCTTAATGTGTTGTTTACACAGGGTAGTTTGCGTCTTATGTGGGATGCATTTTATTTGTCCCGTATAAGTAACCTAACACTGAGCGTACCTTATTATTGGCAACAAGAGCTCGAAGCTTATTCAGGTCTTGGTCGAGTTCTTTAAAAACTGTTTACATAAGGGAAAACAATAACCCTGCCATCAAGCCTGAAAGATAAAAAGTATCTAGACATTTTTATACAGTTACTTATTTATAGTTATTTGCCTATTTTTAGTTATTTATATGAGGAAAGGATGAACCCATCGTCGTAATGTTACGTCTTGTGTATATACGGGTAAAGATTCGAAGGGAGGTGATATTAGGAAGAATCTAGCATTGGGATTGGCGGACTTACCTGGCAGGAACAGTTTCGTTTGAGGTCAATAGAAGGCTACCGAGTGGCACCTTTTTGCCCGTAGTTGTGGACCCCTTTTTGCAAATCTTCCTTGCAACTGCAGCAGGAATTCTGAAGTTGGTTTGGGAAATCTGGCATCATCCAATATCCCAAGCCAAGTTGTCTTGCTCATGATGTCCATAACTACTTTTCTGTAAAGACAATGTCAAATTTAAAACTGTTTGATCCTTTGATTCTTTTTCTAACTCTTCTCCGTTATGAACATATTTGTAATTACATTACGTACATAAGCCTCGCATTTTAATCAGTCCAGGTTCTGCGGGGTTGTGTAAAGAGAGTAGATATTTCTTAAGATGTCAGGATAAGATAAGCTAATATGCATTCCACTTATGAATTCTATTCAACGAAATCCATTAATTCAACCTCACCTGATTTTCAACCTGAACTTCCTTTTCTTTAAATACTTACAAGGAGGGTCCTGGGTGTTATCCCATCGCCTCCTGCCATTAAAAGGGGATGACTCTCTGCAACACCCATCCCTTGTGCAATGATTTTGGCGGAGGTAGACTTCCCCACGTTCATAACTTTGCTGCTAGTTATTAACCCAATGTTGGCTTCATCTGTTTCTGAAACAAACCAGTCAGCCTATTTTCCTCCTTATAGGAGTTGCGCCATAAGTTTTGAAACTCAAGTTTAATGACTCTAGTCTGTATTTTATTTTAATCAAGCTCAAGATTTTACACCATCTGCTTAAACTGTAGATCGATACTTAGTCCAAAAATAGAGCTCGAAAATCACAATAAACTGTAACTACAACTTTTTTTTCATCATTAAAAATATTTAAATATTCAAATATCATACTGAGTATGGAGAATCGGGTCTATTTTAAATTCGACAGACGTTAACTAAAGCAGAGACCTTTTCAAGGAGCCTTTGGTGTTTGAAAAATGTTTGAAATGGGATGCCAAGGTGTGTTATTTTCACCTTCATTTGGTAATTTCAATTGGCAAAAAATCATATTCTAAAAATTAAAAAAAATCCAAAAGGCACCTGTCCGAGCGCTATGGACACTCCTTATTGTCCGCCACTCAGCAAAGGAACTAGCCATTATAAAGGAAGCGTCATTGCTGGCCAAGGTTTGGCCCAACTCGAAGTAACTAAATCATTGCATTCAAAGAAATAAACAACGATCAAACAAAATGGAACGTAGGGAAGATAAATTCCAATCAAAATTCTTGCAAATTATGTGATCCACAATTCAGATATATGATCATAAAGTGACGTTTCCTCTTATATGTAGGTCCTCCCTCATGAATTTTTTGTGCGCGTAGTCGGCAAACAGTTGGCCATCCTGAACGTGGAGCTTAATATAAAATCCAACTTGTTAGAACATTGATGGGGAGTTGCGCGCAACTTTCAAGGCTATTTATGTTTCATTAACTAAAGATTCAGTCAATGTCTAACATTGAAAATACAAGGTGCCTTGAGGTACACCGCTAAAACCCCGAGTCACCTTTAAAAAATCAAAAAAAAAATCTCTAAAAAATCGAAAAACAGAGCTGTAGGTATAGACTGAGAATATGCCGAAGGAGTCCCTGATAGACTGAATACTCATGGTAAATATACTTACGTGGTCAGAATGGACCCAGTATCCTTCACCGTGGTAGCCAAGGTGGTATATTTCTTCCAATAAAGCGTAATCTCCTGCTTCCTCGTATTGGTCTTTGAGCCACTCATAAAACTCTATGACTTCCTTGTTTGTAAACTCTCCGAAAATAAAACATTTACCCCCGCCAAACGCTTGTCAAAGAGTGCTCACAAACTTGCCCCTCCTGCTTTCGAAAGCGCTTGAAGGAACAACCACTCTCCTGAGAACAGAAAATTTATGAAAAAAGGAATAAACTAAAACAACTTCTGACAGTTAACTGCTTTCGTTGAATGGATCTTCCTAGCTCAGTTAATGAAGCACTGCAGCACAAACTCATAGGCCATGGGTTCGATTCCTTTTAAGGAAGGAAAACACTTTTTCGGGGTTAATTTATAGTTTCTTAACTTGCTTACCTATTACAACTAAACTAAAGATGATCATATTTTCGTTAAAAGGGAATTTTTTTCTTCTACATTTAAATGTTAGATAACATACGTCCGTAAATTAATAAAAATACCTCGTTACAAGTTCTTGGCCAATACTGGTTGAGCATCGTCCAAGCCAACTACCTTCCACTTTTTTGCCTTCCCCTTGCGGGGTAAGTTGGGCCGTAAATTTTAAGGAAAAATCTGCCCACTTGCCCCACAAACCGAAATCGCGTTTTCTCATCATTTTCCCATCTCTGCTCTTGAACATTTCGTTCTTCTTTTTCTAAAAAAGGAAAGCCGTTTTATTATTTCAGTAAACAAGAATATTTCATGTGCATAGGCATTTGCAATGTGGGGAATATAACGTGCACTGAGCTTGGTCCCGTCACTCTGTTGGAATAGAGACACATGGATGACGGACTCGTTAGGCTAGTAAAAGCCATCGGAATACTCTTGGCAATTCCATTGACTGTAAACGTTTTTTGTGCCTCCGACGCATCAATGGTAAAACTTCCTGACTTGTCAGGCAGAAGGCAAGATTTCCCTTTCTTTCGAATTCAAATATATGCTGTAATAATATAGGCGGAAAATCATTGCTATGATCGCTGCAGAGTTTTGTGAATTTTCAGTTAGACAATCACAGTTAGATTTACAGTATGTACAACAGAAGTGAGCTGCAACTTTTGTGCCTGGTCCACAGGTATCAAGACATTTCAAAAGGAATTTTCTCAGGCAGGCAGTCTCCAGGTGACAAAAAGTCCTAATGTCCTCACTCATTCCTTCTCGATTTTTAGCAATGTCTCGATTGTTGTAGTACAGTATCGCAGTTGCAGGCTCCCCATCCCGGCCTGCCCTTCCAGTTTCCTGAAAATACTCCTGAATTGTACGCGGTGGTCCAACATGAATAACGCACCTTATTGATGGGATATCAACACCCATTCCCATGGCTACAGTTGCGAATATTATTCTGACTTTTGATGCTGGTAAAGCCAATTCTTTCAGAATCTGATCCTTCATAGCACTCGTCTGTGGGGCATGGTACTGTGCAAACAGTCTATTTTCAGGTAAGGCTTCAGCTTCCAAGGGATAGTACTGCTCATTTCCTAACTGTTTTTCAAAAAATGTAAATGCAAACCCGCACCATTTTAAGGGAAGGTATAATATTGTCAATGGATAATTTAATTTAACTTGTTTCAGTTCACTTGCCATAGGCTTCAGTAATTCTTCGAAGAAGTCTATGTTATCGCCTTTACGAAATACCTTCTCATAAAAAATATTTGCTCTGTTTGGATCCCCTATCACTTCCAATGGTTTTTTCATGTTTAAGGAATCCTTTATGGCCTTGACATCTGCTTTGCTTGCTGTTGCAGTTAATGCAACAACTGGCACTTGTGGAAAAGTAGCACACAGCATTGCCAATTGGGAGTAATCTTTCCTAAAACCATCTCCCCTAATAAACAAAAGAAAAGAGGCAATATTATTTAAGGATATTTTGGGACTCTACCATGTACTTTTTCAGTAAAATATTTATTGCTTTAAATTTCACACGCTTGTACGAAAAGAAAAGCGAAGTTTCAGCGAGGTTTTGCTAAGCAAAGAACTACGCATATCACATACTGTACTCCCAAACTCACCATTCCAAAATACAATGGGCCTCATCAATTACAATCGCGTGAACATTTCTTTGATACTTCTGAGTTTGGAATAACTCTAGTCCTTGCTTGCAAGATATGAAGGCTTCGGGATGTGTAAGGTATAAATATATATTATCGGACACTTTTTACCTCTCCGGCTCTATTGAAGCTCGCGATGGAGAAACAGCCGATTTATTCTTCCTCTAAAATAGTAATAGAGTACTCTTTATAGTCCCAGAAGATAATTGCGTAAAAAGCGTCACATTTCCCACAAAACTTACTCACAGAGGCTCGATTGGATTGATCGATTATCGGACATGCGAATCTATTATCGGACATATGATACAACTATTGTTTGGTGCCCAAATTTGGGAAGTGTGAGGGTCAGAACATCATGTAGGCCTACGTATAATGTCCCGGGACATAACCATGTGTAATATACATAACTTTACATGACTTATAGATAACTTTACATGACGTACTGACCAGATCAGACAGATCATCAATAATATTTCTATGATATATGTAAGTTTGCTACGTTTATTCTCACGTGACAAGGTATTCAAGAACAAAATCATGCTGGACTTCAGCACACAAGAATATGTGAGCAAAGAGTTTCTTCTTGTTTATGATACAGACTGAGGGAAAAAGGGGTACTGTATACAATTCTGTTAGTTTAATATTTCGGAATGCTATTGCTTATGATGACCCAAAACAGAAGCTTGCATCAACAACAAAGTTTCTTTGTAACTTAAAGCTACCTGTCAACTGTTCGCAGTTCAATGTCACTTCTTCTTAAATGATCTGCATGAGGGCCTAATTTTAGTGTAGAAGAACGTAAATTATTTCTTTAATCTAGGAGCAACAAGAGCTTACAAATTTTTTTGGTTTTTTAATAGTCATTGTGGCTTGGGAAGCCCCGAACTTCACACTCCTCGCAGGTGTAGTCCACGAGTGTGTTGAAAGAATCAAGCACTGGCAGATCCGTGCATTGAAAGTGGAACCATCCCCCGCAGTAATCACACTCTACCCATGGGTTTTCTTCTTCGGTGTAGTATTCTTTGCCGCACTTCGCACAATGGTACTTTTCCTTTTCCTCTGCGGTCGCCGTCTTCTTTCTCTTTGCACGTGAACCATTCTTCCCCTTCTTTCCCCTATTTTTTTTTTGGGCTTCTTTTGCTTCTTCCTTTCTTCTCTTTTCTTCTGCCTTTGCCTTCATTTTCTCTTTCCTTTCCTCTGCTTTCTTTTTCTTCTCCGCTGCCGTTCTCTCTCTCTCTTTTCTCTTTTCTTCTTTTTCCTTCTTTTCTTTTTCCTTTCTTTCGTTTTCTGACTGTAACGCAGCTACAAACAATTGGCCTGTTATACAGCTGTTGCTAGGATTCAGCGCGTTGTTCCCCCGTTTTCTGTTTGCGGTAGTTTTTCTTCTCGGATCTAACATTATGCTGCACAAATCTCCGTCGATATGAACAGATCCAGATGGTGTGGAGATGGTGTAAGGCGATGGTTCCGCGCTGGAAGGAGGAGAAGGGAACACTCGAACTTCATCACTTTGGGACATGTTCACGGGCGAAGTGGCAGCTGGTGCTAATGGTGTGGAGGTGCTGTAAGGCGATGGTTCGCTGGAAGGAGGAGAAGGGAACACGGGGACTTCAGCACTTTGCGACATGTTCACGGGCGAGGTGGCAGCTGGTGGTACACTCAACATTGTCGGCAGTAGAGGACAGCCCATTTGTAGACAGTCACAAAAGCCGAATCCATCGCAAGTACAGTGGCAGGCGGACTGGCACGGGCAATTTGCGTTAACCTTGTCTCCTCCGATATCTCTGAACAACTCCCCCCATGTGTCGTACTGGTGGTCGCCGTCTATGTCATAACCGTTCTGAAATCGCCGTCTGAATCTCTCTCTCTCCGTCCTCCCAATTCTCTTCTCTAACGATGTCAGTGTTTCATAGGCTGCTGATATGCCAGGAGAATTGGATTGTGTACTTGGCGTACTTGGCCCACTGGGTGTCGATGAGAGAAATGGGTCCCCTTGAAGAAGCGATGGGCGTGGTGGAGTAATGGGCACATCAACCTCATGCATTAGTGGGAGTTCCATGCAAGGGGAAGCAGGCTCGGTAGCAAAACCATCTTGTCCCACTGTATCATCCTCAGTTGGAGGAGAGCTTTCACTAGTGGGTGGATCTGAATTCCTGATGGCGTCTCGGCTGGATGAACCAATGGTTGGCGCTAGCTTGGAGTAGTCAAACAGGGTCGGATCAAACGGATAGATACCAGCCCGTCTAAATCCTCCCCGGATGACTTGTGGAGTATTACTTGAGTGCCAGGCCACGTTAAAGATCTTAGCGAAATTACGCTGATTGACCACCATTGAAGCAATATGGTTGAAAGCTGCGCACGCCCTCACCCATCCCCGTTTCAGCGGGCCAAACAAGGACAAGTCCAGAGGCTGGAGAAGATGAGATGAATGAGCAGGCAAGCAGAAGACAAGGATTTTGTTTCTGATTGCTGTTTCGATTACGTCTTGCGTGACGTGCGCTTTGTGGCCATCAACCAAAAGCAAGACAGGCCGTTCCTCGGGAATATGTTTCAGAAACAGTTCATTGAACCACTTTAAATAGAGGTCCTTATCTATCCGGCCAGACTTCTGTGCTGTAAATAAGGTGTTTGTCGGTGCGCCCTCTTGAACCCCATTTGGTACGCGCCCACTTTGACTCTTATAGATCAACATGGGAGGTAGGCTATTCCCTGCAGCAGATGAGCAGGCCAGCACTGTCACTTTTTCATGCTGCCCTTTGGAAACGCGTGGAATGTGTTTTGCACCTCTTGCTGCGGCCACCGTCTTATTTATACTGTCAAACTCAAAGCCGCTCTCGTCACAGTTGAAAATCAAGTGCGGTTTCTCCAATAATGACTCATAAGGATTATCTGTGAGGGTTTCATAAAGGCGCTCGTAGAATTGCTCTATCGTTGTCCTGGTTACTAACGTGCGGACGATTCCAAAGTTTTGCGTCGCTCGCATAGAAATTTCAGGATTTCGCTTTAGAAAGTGTCGCCACCACATCTCTGAAAGGCACCCCTCTACCTTTTTTCCTCGCTTAACGGCGATCTGCGTGGCCATGTACAAAATTATTTCTTTACTTTTACCATAGCCTTGCTTACTGACGTCAATCAGATAACTGGCAAGTTTCTTTTCGTCCTCCGCGCTTAACATTCGTTCTGGGCCACTTAGAGCTCCGTGTTCAGTTCGCCCACTTATTCTATCCCCAAAAGTTGATTTAGGGACATTCCAATCTGCAGCCGCTTTTCTTACGGAATCTCCATTTCTTACGGCCTCCATGGCAGCAACCATGTTTTCTTCTGTCCAAGTTTTTCTTTTTTTTGGTGGCATTTTGACCCTAAGGATGTGGATGATTATCTTAGAAATGCTCTTAAGTACATTTCCTTTACTTCTTTTACTCACCGATTGACCCACCCAGGAACCCCACCCTATTCCTGGTAGTGCCCCACCCCTTTTCTTACAGATCCACTTCCTTTCACCGAATAGTATGTTTTTTAAAATTGTAAAATTACTACATTTTACCACTAGAACGTCAGACATAGTATTGTAAACCGTTTCCTGGAATATCCCCTTTTGTCAATGAAAGACATGGGTCGGTATTAAAAAAAACTCAGAAAATCACGTAAAATTATAAATTGAGGAGCTAATTTCTCATTTCCCCTTGTTAACTGATCAAGGACCACATAAATAAGCCAAAATATAGCATTTTAAGCTTAACTTACCTGGATATTTGGAAATCCTGGACAAAATTCCCGCCAGACACATTGCGCACGCAAATCCTGTTTCGGTATGAAAGCTGGCCGTCCGATAATAGATCGCAGGCGTATACAGGCAAAAACACCTTTAACCAGCGGTTGATCGCAAAAAACAGCCCCAATGGACTCATGGGAAAGAAAATGGAGGACAAGGTTGCGATCGGCCAGTTTTCAGGGCAATCTCTGCAGTTTTGCGCCCGTTATTGAAATTTTTTTTTTTTGTCGACGGAAATTTGTTGGGAAAATCAAGCGCCATGGTTGTTGAAGGTAAGAAAACTAATTTTATTTTATATTTCGGCGGATTTACGACAGACAACTTGGTACACGCGGCGATTACATGCCATCTAGTCAAAGTGTTGGTGTTTCATAACCTTTTTTTTATTATTTTAGTGGAAAACAAAGTTTTTCCGTTTTTGTCCGATAATGTGTGGCGTCCGATGATATATATTTATACCTTAAAGATGACTTCGTATTTCGCATCTCTTAGCTGTGAGAGGTTCGCGTCGCTGAAATCGAGTTCCAAATCCTCCAAGTTCGTTTTGTTCTTCACGTTTAATATAGCTGCATTGACATTTCCTTCCTTAAGCCTTCTGATCTGATCTTTAATCAGCGCATTTAAAGGAGAAACAACAATTACTACGGGATGCGATTGCGCTGCTCGACGTCCACAGTTGATTTTGTCGAGAAACAGCGAAGGAAGAAGATGAAATATAACAGACTTTCCATATCCAGTTGGTAAGACGTCAACAACATCACGACCATGATACTTGCTTAACCTTTAGATTAACGTTGGAATAAATACTATTCGAAATTGCTGCCTGAAGGCTACTGTAAAACATCGCGGGTAATGGCGGACACAGCGCGATGCGATCAGCCTCGCTTTGAATTCGACAAAGCTCAAAGCGGGAAATTGCCTGATTACAAGAGGACCCCTCCCTGATGTTCTCAATTGTCAAGGTAGCACGTGACCAGACCCAACCAGGGTCTCTCCTCTCTCGCTTGGGCGGGAAGATGAGAGACCCTGGGAACGAGGTTGGTCCACATCTATCATTTCCTCAAATGGACTCTGTAGTAAATTGGCATCTGTTGAAATATGCATTGACATATCACGAGCAGATATTACATGGATACTTCCAAACATGGAGTGAAAATTTAGGTTGGATGGCTAAGCAGAGAAAGAACTTGACCTTTTTTTTTCACTTGTTCATTATTAATTTTTTCTAAGCTTATCTTTTCTTAACTTAACTTTACTGGTTCAAAGTCATGAGAAGCAATGTAAACAAGCATGGGTGAACGTATTCCAGGAGGAATCATGTGGCTCAGAATTGTTTAAGAATTCCAGGTGTCGTGCTGGCTTACATGTATGCTACTGGGTAAGTTCTTTCATTCATGGCTTCTGCATTAATTTTTTAGAGCCTATCTAAAACAGCATAATGGCAAATTTTGTAAATATACAGTTGTAAATATGCAATTTTGGGTTACTTTTGTCAGAACTATTAATTTTTGGGAAGGTCGTTTGGCTTTATAACTGTTTTTAACCTTTCACAATAGTAGTTTCGAGGCTAATTTACATTATACTCTGGTATGTTTCCTATTCAAACTTACCATTGTCCATCTGTTGTGTACTGGTGGACTGACTTAGGGCAGTTAAGTATTGTCTTGTTTCAGCTGGAAAAATTCATGTTAATCTTTTGATGAAATTATGCCTGAAAAATACCCTTTGTCCCATTTGCACTTTAACCCTTTCACTCCTAAGGGGTATCCATTTCACGAGTAAAATCGTCTGGCAATTGAGTATAAAGTCACTCTAAGGGGGAAAAAAATTAAGGGAGATAGCTTTTTAATTAGAACTTAAGAATCAGCTTTATTTTGGTTTTGATAACAAGGTCACAGTTTATTGTTTCATTCTTAAATTATTGACTAATGCAACCCAGGTAACAACAAAGACATAATATAATTAATTGCTAGCTGTGGAAGATCTTGACGATCCCTATGTTTAACAATCACTTTCAGAATTATCTGAAAGAAACAATGCACTACAAATTGAAAATGTATATTAGAGCCTGTTTTGAATCCTAATTCCATTCGCCTTTTCAAATAAACTGAAACAACCTGTCGTGTATTTACAACTGCCAAGTTCTTTTCGAATAGGGGTCCTACCGGAGTATGTGTAAATGCTGGTATTTTAGCAAAGAGGTTGTCTATCAGATGCTTATTTTACCTTTGCAATACAGATGGGTCGTTTCTGTATAATTTTAAATGCCCTCCATTGAATATAAAATCAGT